>NW_017277340.1:869064-1016465 GCF_001594065.2 Cyphomyrmex costatus | reverse complement strand
TTACCTTGTTGGTAAATAATTCCGCGTCGTTCTCGTTGTTTTAGATGCTCTGCAAAGATGAGGATACTTCTGGACATCAGGACGTTTCTGGAGTTAGCGGAGATCAGATACTTCAGATATAAGTGGAGGATCAGATCAGGATGCTTCCGAAGATAATGGAGAATAATTGCGGAGATAGTGGTAAGTGGTAATTCTTTCCAGAGGAAAGATTACAGTGCGAACAAGAGACAACAAGAGAGCGAACTATTCCAACGAATCCAACGTAATATTATGACAGGATACACACCCGTCCCCTGGCCGACTCGCAAAAGCGTGAAAGCGCGCGTTACGCGATATTTATATCCTCCGATCAGACTTGAACCCCACCACTCGCAATCAACCAATGAGCGCGCTGTGGCGCGATGCTCTGCTACAAACGCGATTCAACCTGATTCAACCTGCGCGAGCCTGCGCGAGCCTGCGCGAGCCGCGATCTGCCCAACGTGAACGATATGAGTCAATTCGGTGGTTATACTGGTTATGCTGTTGTTACTGTTGTTAGTGTCGCATGTATTTGCATCATTTTACTTCGATTGTAAAATGTGAAGCGTAACTGCATGATATAGGTACTAATTTGTTTAAAGACGATTTTCGTCCGGTCGTACGTCAAGTGAAAAAGTCGCTAAGGATAAGATTGGAAACTGACGCCCGAAATTTCCTCTAAACTCTGATATGGATTAAGGTTATAGCCGTCGACCTAGGACAATTTTGAAACTACACAAGTGTAAAAAAAACGCTTAAACATTTGACAGAAAACATCTGAATTTTAGCCTGTCACATTTCATACAAGGTTCTTGTACAACATGACTTCGTTCTTAGTGAATGTACTAGCTACAGCAGGTAGTATTTACAAATTGCCACGTTTGTAATAATTAGGCCCAATCGTCTATCAATAAATTAACTCTAATTTCAGTTTGATTTACTTTTTATATTATAATATTTATTTTTACCAATATAGATTACTATTGGTTTAATTAAATTTGTATCTTTTTTGTAGTCTTATAAAAAATTATAAAGATATTTAACAATTAAATTAAATCAAGATTAAAGTTAACCTACATTGGTAGAAAATGGACATTAGGCAGCCAGTGAATACGAAATACAATTCTGTCTTATAAATTTAAAACATTTTTCTATAGTCAGATATAGCATTTGCAGGCAATGTAGTTATACATGATATTTAGAACAAAATATGTAACCAAGGCCTGATTGCACTAACATGATTTCGATTTTAAGTGAGACTTAAAACTGTCTCTATCTCAGTCTCTCTTTCAACTTTAAAACGAGATAGATAGAGTTTTAAGTCTCGTTTAAAATCAAAGTAACATTGGTGCAACCAGGCCTAGCAGTTTTTTTTTTATCATATAGGTAAACTTGAGAAAGTAAATCTTCATAAAAATATCACCGAGATACAGAAAGAAATAACCAAATTAGAATATGAAGTTAAAGATTTTATGGATGACAATTATGTTGAGTTCAGTTCAAAATTAACAAGAGATGTACATCTAGTTAAAAAGACAGAGCAGCTGTTGGAGGAGATAGGTATTTTGCAGAGCAGAATAAATGATCAAGTATGGTTTACCAATACCTGTTGTATTAAACTTGTGATAAAACAAACATTTGATATTATTACATTTATCATATAGATCAAAATAGAATTGTCTAGTTCAACGAAGGAGTTGAAGACCCTCTCCCAGGCGTTAAAGGAATCCAGTATCAGTTTGCAACTTTCCCATCAGCTGATAAGCATACACAAATGCATAAAATCTATACAAACAACACAAAAGGAAAAACAGTACATCGATACTGCCAAAATTCTACAGCAAATACAATCTCTGCTGAATACTCATAGTCTCCTGCATGATCTCGAAATATACACTGCAATCAAGAATGAATACTGCAATCTCTCTCGTTCATGCTTGATGGAAGCCTCTGGCCTTTTACATGATCGAATCTGTTGGAGCAATGATATGAAGGAAAGCGAAACAGTTAACTCTATCTGTATTAAAAACAAATACGATGATATACAGGAATTAATGCAAGGATTAGACATTATGGGTCATTTTGAAAATGAATTAGAAGTTTTTTCTACAAAACTAATGGACTTCATAATCAAACCTATCATTTATGATCACTGTTCGGTATATGTTGTCAAGGAGAAAGAATTTACCGTCGAGATATTGGAGAAAAATAAGATGCTATGTTACAAAGGTGTACTGTACAACATGAACTTACTCTTCAAGTTTCTCCATCAACATTTAAATCTGACAGTGAACAATGAAACCTTCCTGAGAAGATTTCAACCACATTTGCTGGAAAAACTGTCACATCCTTTAATAACAGATTGCCTCTCTCACACCATTCCAACTTCTAATGCAGATCTGAAAAACTTTGAGCCTGTAGTCGAAACAATTAATGAATTTCAAAACTACTTGGTAGAAATTGGTACTTATGTTTAACTATTTTATAAGAGACAAAAGTGTATGCTATGTGTATATTACAAAAGGTTAAATGATGTATAATTTCAGGATTCCTTTCTGAGGATCAACTGTTCTTGTCAGAGTACACAAATAACATTGATAAGCTCTTCATTAATAGGATATGTCAGGATTTACTAGCCAAAGCTAGAAATATAATGAGAAAAGATTTGCATGATTCCGTTCGGTACGAGCCGCAGGTATTCACTTCACTATTGTATTAAAATGAGAAGCTTATATTCAGAACATACTTTTATTTCTACTTTTATTCCTATTTTGTAGTATATGTAACATAAACTTATATGTAGTTATTATTATAAGTGTGTTCTGAATACCAGCCATAATGTAGATTTGGTTTTTAATTGTTTTGATTTGTTTTTAATTGTTAGGAACCGCCTAAGCTTATAGATAAAGTATTCGAAAACGACTGCGAATTACCTATTGAAAAGAAGTTAAGCGATATGTCATTTCATTTACCAAAATGTCAAATAAGGTACTTGATTCGATTAATAATAGTAATGAATTTAATATGCATGAATTTTATGAATTCAAATTTTGACTTTTTCCTAGTACTCTGTGATGCTAAATATGAATAATACTAAATTCATTTTAGCAAAAGTGCACAAGAAACACTAGAATTAGCAAAAATGATATTGGACGAGGCTTGTGATAGTTCGGATGCTTGCGCTGTTAGATTATTTTATACATGTAGGAACGTATTCGAAATGTATGCTGGTTTGGTGCCTGAGCATCATAAAAAGTTCTTAGAAACAATACCGCAACAAGTTGGTAAGAATAATACATAACAGAAACGAACTAATTCTAACATGAATAAAATGAATGTTAAGTAATTATTACTGCAATTATGTTTTAGCTTTGTTTCACAACAATTGTATGTATCTTGCCCACCATCTGCTTACACTACCACATGAATACAGAAATAAATTGTCAAAAATTGTACAAAAATTGAATTTAACTTTTGCTGATCAAGTCACGATACTTCGAGATGTTGGGTCACAATGTTTCCTAGATCATATGAGATATCAAAGGAATATTATCTTTGATATCATTAAAGATTCAGGTTTATAATTTACTTATTAACTACGAAGAAACTTGAAGATGGAAAAAGATTTAGCTAAAATTTGTTTATAATTAGGTTTCTCAGGATTAAGCCAAGCGCCTCAGTTAGATCCTAGCACCGAACGTGCATTAAGACAATGCATTAGACAATTGGAACTATTGAAGACCGTATGGTTGGATGTGTTGCCTATAAATATCTACTGTAAAACTGTTGGTTAGTTTTTCTATTCATCAAATTCTTTATTGTTGTATTTTAACGAATTTTTAATTTTTTTACATTACAGGATGTATAACGAATTCTATGATTGACGATTTAATAACGAAGGTCATATCTGCCGAAGATATTCCTATTGATGTTGCGACAGAACTGGTAACTTTATTTAATATGGTTGTAAAACGAATGCCGCAGATATTTCCTGTAAGTATAAGATTTAAAAAAAAAAAATTTAAAAAGATAAAGTATATCGGTATACAAGAAGTTTAATATGATATAAATTTTTATTGCATTTAATGTCGTACATTTGATATGATAATGAGTTGCTCGAGATAGTAGCATTCCAACTGGTTCCTGTAAAAGTTAAGCCATAACAACATTATTCTGCTTAACGTTTTTCATTTTATAGGATCAACAGATTCAACATCATGTACGTAAATGGAAGAAATTTTTGGAGCTTATTAAGTTACTTGGTGCGTCATTGAAAGAAATCGAATTTAGATGGGGAAATGGAAAAGGACCATTAGCACAGGAATTCACTGCTCCACAAGTTAAACAATTGGTCCGTGCAATCTTCCAGAATACGGACAGAAGATCTAATCTTTTAGCCTCTATAAGATAAAAATGTAAAATACAAAATTTCAAATACATATAAATAATATATAATAAAATAAATAAATAATTAAGTTTGCACCATATATGCTTACGTTCTGTATTAAAATTGAATATGGAAAATAGCTCAAAACGAAATCAACTAAAGAGAAGATAGTCATGTAATTTTATATACTTTTGTATAAAAAATAAAAAAATACAGTATACCTCTCTCTGATTAAAAATAAAAAAAGTACAATACCTGTATCATCATACATATACGTACACCCGTACGTAAATACACACGTACGCCTTAATATGCACACAGGACGTCATTAAAAATTTTATTTTTCAATTATTTATTTAAAATTAAAATATGTGAAATTGATATTGCGTAAAAAATTAAATTTTAAATATTAAAATGAAATTGACAATTATAATTAAAGCATTTAATAATTTAAGTTCTGAATATATAACTAATGATCAACAAAATTTTTTATTAATGTTAAATGGTTTTTAATAAAAAATATTGTAATAATATACTGAAAAAATATATTATTTAAATATTTTTATATAATAATTAAATACATTTTTTAAATATAAAAATTACATTATTTTGATGCTGTGTGATTCTTGAAGACAGAGAAGTTGGCATATATTTAAAACGCAATTTTACGATGATAGTGCGTATTTAAAATATAATTCACATTACTGTATAGTTTCAACATTGAAACACATTCTGAATATAAGCTAGAAACTATATTCGTATATATGAAAATTAAATACCAACATCATTTTTATAAAATAATGTGAACTACGTATCACATTTTCGACACTGTCGATAAGATCGTAGTGTCGATGCACAGTCGATACATTTGGTGTATATTGTTCAAAAGTTATACATAACCTAAAAGATTACGCATGGTTCGTACGCAAGCAAGGTTTTTAGACGTCCATCCAGCATCCAGGTGATTAAGAAGAATAAAAAAAAAACAAAAGGTAAGATTAAATTCTATTAATTTCTTTTATTCGAAAAATATTTAAAAAAACGAACGCTTTTACAGTAGTGACATTGTATTCTCGATCATTTTTTGAATCGCACTAGAATGAATAGCTCGAAGAAAACGCAAAAGACCGGCCCGATCGACAATGCATGGTCGTTGAAAATACCAGAATTTAAAGAAGAGGATAATCCACATCGTCTTCTCGTGGAAAGTTCATTTGCGACAATGTTTCCAAAGTACCGCGAGCAATATTTAAAGGAACATTGGCCTCTGATTCAAAAAGCGTTAGCCGAGTACCACATCAAGGCTGAGCTGGATCTAATTGAAGGAAGCATGACAGTGAAGACTACAAGGAAGACTTGGGATCCATATATAATCATCAAAGCACGCGATGCGATCAAGCTTATGGCTCGTTCAGTTCCTTTTGAGCAGGCTGTTAGAGTTCTCCAGGATGACATCGCCGCAGACATCATAAAGATATCCTCCTTTGTCAGAAACAAGGAGAAGTTTGTCAAAAGGAGGCAAAGGCTTATTGGACCAAATGGATGTAGTCTGAAATCCATTGAACTGTTGACTAATTGTTATGTTGTGGTTCAAGGCCAAACTGTTTCAGCACTGGGACCTTATAAAGGTGTACAACAAGTAAGAAAAATAATAGAAGATACTATGAAAAATGTTCATCCAGTTTATAGTCTCAAGACATTGATGCTTAAACGAGAGCTTTCTAAAAATCCAAAATTAAAGAATGAAAATTGGGAACGATATCTTCCTAAGTATAACAGCAAGAATATAAGTAAGCGCAAAGAACCAATGAAAAAGAAGGAGAAGAAACCGTACACTCCATTCCCACCACCTCAACAAGAAAGCAAAATTGATAAGGCAATGGCATCTGGTGAATACTTCTTAAAGGAGGAACAGAAGAGGGCGAAGAGAAAGAAGGAACAGGAAGCGAAACACGAAGAGGCAACCAAGAAGAGACAGGAGCGTAGAGCACAAGCATTTGTACCACCTGAAGAAAAACCTGTTGAAAGTGAAACTGCAAAGACTGACATAGACATTGCTGAAATAAAAAAGAAAGTTCAAAAAGGATTGATAAAGCGTTAAACAAAATAATACATGTGGTCATTTTTTTAAACATTAATGACACAGTATGAGATATAAAGAGATGTAAGAAATTAAGTTGTTACACAAATATATATATCTACGGAAATATATTCCGTTATTTTATTAGAAAAACTCATTTTTATATAATTATTGTATTATCGCATTCTTAACATGTATATATATATATATATATATAATTATTTTACATTTGCAAAATATATATAGAGCAGAGGAAATTCCAATTCAACATTTTGAAGATAAATATACCTAGAATACATATTTTTCAATATCTTTCCTTGCTAAATCTTACAGAATATATTCCGCATATTTTAAAAATATGAAACAGAATTTTAAAGAATGATTTCGAAAATTATTTATCATGTTTTTCTGTTTTTTTAAGTTCTACTTTTAATTCTTCTTAGTTTTGATCAGAATATTTTATTCCAAGTATATAATATCTTCAATATGCACCTTGCATGATTCAATGCAAACGCCATTTCAAATCCTACAGCAAAATTATTGTAATTTGAAAGTAGCGGATGCCGAACTGACACTTGTTTCTTGATATCTAAAATTGCTCTTATCAGACAAAATATTGCACTAATGCATCGTATTTATATATGACAAGAATGTAAATGCTCGTTCAATGTACAGCGTTCTTATTCTATCGGCACCACAATTTCGCTTCTCGAGTATAAATTTTCATATTATTGGACACATGAATATTAATATTGATTGGTTATCCGCTATATATATAAATTATAAGATTGAGAGTCGCCCAATATTTTACATTTTTACCGATCTTGGAAGTACGCGACATTCGTTAAATTGTATTTATATGCATTATAAATATATGTATATGTATATATAATTTTTATTTACAGATACACGAAGTACGATTGTATGTGGCGATTCTTTTTTTTACGAGAAATTTACGCACTGAAGCGGTATATAAGTATTCACACTGATAGTGAAAGAAGCTATATGAAATAAAGCCTTGTCCAAAAATATTAAGCATCTATATTTTTTTAATTTAAATATACATAAGTTTGAAGGACTCTTGAAACAAAAGTAATTTATAGTATAAATGCCATAAATAAATTTTTTAGATAAAATTTAAATAATGATTAACAAGCCTAATATTTTTGGTTAAGGCTTTGTAGGCAGGACGGGAGGAAGATAAACAATAAAATATACATAATTATTTACAACAATTCTTATAGATTATATGAAACATAGTTAAGTATCATGGATCTGTATTTTTATGCAGTCATACACATAAATTCGATATTCTGTTGTTTTCTGCATATTTTTTTATAATAATTTTATATATAACATAGATCAAATCAAATCAAATTTTTTTCTTGATAAAAGAACGATATTAACTATGAGTTGGAAAGCGCAGTTTTATTTAGCAATTAACACAGGCACTGTAACTTTCTCTAATTGTCAGATTTAATTGCCAAAGCATTTGATATTAAAAGTTAAATATTCCGTTAATTAAGCTTAAAATTATTTCTCTATTGAGCGATGTCCGCCTTAAAATTATCTGAAAACAAAGTTTCTACGTACGCTGAAGTTGAATACAGCAAAATCCTTTAATTCCAATGTTAACTAACTCCGTAATTATACCTCCTTTTCAATCTTGTACTAAAGGAAAGTTGACTCAGTCGGAATCCTTCAAAGAATCTGCAGTCGAAAGGAAACGCGAAAACGATACGCGTATAGGAATATTTTGTGTACATATTTACTATCTACGTATATATCGCTGTGTGTCAGTTCTGATTAAAGAAAGACGCTCTAAACATGCTTATTGTGATAATAAAATGATAAAAATCAGCAATTTTTTGACATTTTGATTTTTAAAAGCGGCTCGCGAGATCATTATATCGCAATCGTTTAATTAGGGCATGGCCAAATATTATATCTACATTAAAAGTATAATCGTTCTACGCATACAATATCGATATCAAAAGAATGTCTTAACAGATTTTGCTACACACACAGTTAGCGTAGATGTAATATGGATGCCCGTATTATATACAAAAGTTTATACGATATTATTCATTTCACTTCGCGATATTTATAGTCCGAACGCGAAGAGACGGCAGTAAGACATTATCGTCGGAAAGTATAAGTGTACAAAAGATCGTGTCTGCTAAGGTGTATTGTTATAATTAGTTACATCAGTTTCGATCTTGATTTTCACTTAACACATTGTAGGTAAGTAATGGATTCATACGGCGCTGCCGTTTTATTTTAAATTCGGTTTATCCTCTTGAGAAAGAATTTTCGTTTTTTATAATTTCATTTTTACTGAGAAATCGAACCTCTAATATTGACTATTATTAATATAAATTCCAACATTAGAAAAGAGCTGAAAGACTTAAGAATTAATATAGGTCTTCAAAAAGTATAAATTCAAATTTTTGAAATGGTATTACCGAGCTACAATATGTTAAGTTCACATATATCCCACAATTTTCGTTTATTTGCACAACCAAGTAAGTATATAATTAGTTATAAAAATAAATCTCTTTTTTACGCATGCTTTTAAAGGAAAAGCATTTTGTTCATCGCATTTGTTATTTGATTGAGAATTTTCGCGGATTTAGATACGCCGTGTATACTAAGATTAGATAAAAAGAATACGCATTGCATAAACCTAGCATTGATTTTGGGCCCGGTTAAAATAGCAATTTCAATCACTGCGAAGTATCCGTATTTTAGAACAATTGCAAAGCGTCTTTCAAATTCTTTAAATAGATACGAAAACGATGTATACTTCATTAAAATTTATTAAAATTGAGTGTTTTTAATTAAACGGTGTAATATATATCGATAACATAATATAATAATAATTGTCTCTGTACGTATATAGTCTTAAATAAATAGCAAAAAACTTTCGCGCGATCTGCATAAAAGCGTAATCTCAAAATGGTATTTGTGATAAAATTATCAATTATTTAAAACAAATAAAGCCAAGTGTAAAAGCTTTGGCTTATTTATTTAAAAAAATGCACGTAAATAAATACATAAAAAAAGATGAATTGCCCTCGATTAAACACTCAAGTACATATCGTACTAAAAACACCTCGATATCACTTTTATTAAATCTTTTTTATGGATTTAATAAAAACATACATAAGAAAGACATTGTCAGTTTATATTGCACTAAAAAATAAATTAAATGTTCTAATTCTATTTTGAATGCCCGAATTTCTAATCAACTTTTTTGTTGCATAAACTCTCTTGTTTTTGATTATTATGTACAATATATAAAAAAAAGAAATTCGACTTCGTTATTCTTTTATCATTCTTTTAGTAATAGTTAAATTGTATCAGTTAATTTTCATTCAAAGCATTACTAGTTTTTATAAATTCGCTTTCAATCTGTCCTTTCAATTTCCAATATTAGTTGAAAAATAATGATATAATAATTATAAATTGATTATTATATAATTCAATTGAATACATAAATTATATTAGCGAGAGTACTAAAAAAGCTCTTTGTAAAGTACTTATTTCTATATTCTGTATGAATTTTGACAAGATATTGTGAATATTGAAGAATTAGTCGCTCATACGTAATATATTATATATATTTCTTTCAACCTTTGGGTAATGATTTTCCCCAAGTATGTAGTATGATTTTTTTTCCTAGAGAAATGAATATCTGATAATTATAAAATATGTATATGATAATTCATTGCGTATGCATTTCCAATTATTCATTAATTTTTTCTTTTACATAAAAGCTCAATTTTTTATAATACTTTAAACTTAAAAAATTAGAAATTTCTATAGATTTCTTATAGATTTCTTCAAAGTTAAAATAATTTTTGTTTGTTTAAATCAATCGTACTATGTATAAAGTATCGCAATTTGTAAATTCGATATTTAAAACAGTATGCATATCGGGTTGTAGTACCAAATCTTACACAACGTCCATTTGCATCACCGTTCATACACACGCTTCCATATTTTTTATATATTATATTATAAATAATTTTACACTTATCACACATCGATCGCGAGACATCACCTTATCAGGTTAATCTTTTGTCATTGTAAAAGTAGGATGATCTAGTGCCTAAAAAAACGATCGGAAGCGATAAAATTCTTATAGGTATATGTAGAAACTAAAGATTGTTGATGAGTTATATATACCAAGCAGTCTTAAAACTTGTTTCACTTTCTTTTGCGAAATTATTTCCGTTTTAGCGTGTACCACTTTTTGTAGCATCATCAGAAGGGACTCCTTAGATTTCTTCTATCCAAATGTACCATCATTCGAGCCTTAACTGACAAACGTACAAGTCAGTGTGGTGAAATAGGATTCTTCATCGATGCCGCATAAAAGAGATCGTGAAGAGCCACAATTGCGATCGCGAATATTACATCGGTCTACGATAAGTAATCGCTCAAATCGATCCGTTTACGCGCAGACAGCCAGTCCCAATATAATGCACTTCTGACGTGGTTTACTTTGTTATACAGTGATCACATCTTGGTGCGTAGTGATAAGAGAGTCCGCGGGTGAATAACGTGTTCACCGCAACCATATCAGCTAGTGATTGTGATTGTAGAGATGCCACCTCTGCGTTTCTGCGTTTGAGTCGCACTTCTCCGCCGTGATACCACGTTGCGCGTGATATCTCGAGTCCACACACACGGGGATTCTGGTATGGCGTATCAGACCACCCTCCAAATGTCGCCACTTCTGGTTTTCGCTGCCATCGCAGATTTGCATTAACAGCGTCGTACCCTTGGCGTACACCGGTAAGGTCAGGCAGAGATCGTGATGCTTGATCAGGCCGTCCTTCGTGAGGCCCCATTCCTACAAAACATGTTGGTTTTGTAAAATTGTTTAAAATAATTAGTTAGTAGGCAAACTATTAGCAGAATGTCAGCAAATTGGCAGCAATTTCAATTAGAAAAAGTTAAAAAATTTGGTATCATTTAAGGTTCTACCAGCAGAGCTTGTGTAACAGAATTTGTTAGCAAATGTTTTACAAAATTTGTTCAAGCATACTGATTAGATCTCAATTATCATTTAATCCCATTTAGTGTAATTAAAACATACTCACCTGGTTGCCACCAGTGTCATGACAAGGATAAAGACCAACGTTTCCATCGAGAAGATGGCCCATGCTATCTAAACAGGCGGTACCCTGTTTTAAAGATCCTCCTGGACCACCCTCACTCGTAGGTATAACTAATTCGGGGTATACGTTCTTCAAATACCAACTGAAAGGCTTGCAATGTAGTCTTCGTTTTAGTTCCATTCTATCTTGTATGCTGAAAGACATAATGGTTTCGTATGATTAACATAATTTTATATTCTTCAAATAAACATATTGTCTTTAACTTAACAAATATACCTAAACTACAATTTGGAATTTAAAAAATATAATTGTTACGCGTATCCATGTGTTTGATATATCACAAACTTTGATGTGGTGTTAAATAATAAATACGATTAAATGGAGGAAAATCGGAGTATTGTCTAAAGTTTAAATGAGACGTCAGTGCGCATCCAGACTTACTTTCCATAAGGGATGTTTCGTGCTAACGGTACAGCGTTGTAGTAGAACTGCTTGTAGTCGTCCATCCATACTTCGGCGGCGCGCCTTGTGTTTCGAGCAAACACGTTTCCGCTGCCTCCGGGGAACGAGTAAGGATGACGTTTACGAAATACATGGCCCACACGTGAGCACGGGATAATCTCCAAGCTGCCACCGCATTGCCACACACGGAACGATATTTCTGAAAGAAAGTTACAAGTGCACGCAGTAAGTACGAATGTTGAACGTGAGAACAGAGGTGCCAAGGATATAGCAAGAAAAAATGCACAAATTTCCTTCTATATCACATTGCCTCATATTCTTCCTTTTCTCCAGATTGTGTATTACAGATTAAATATTTAAAAAACGTTAAAAAATATCTGTTAATTTCTATATAAAAACAGATTATATTATCTATGATATATAAATAAAGTAAAAGTTATGCTATTTTCTAAAAAAAATCTGTATAAAATTACATTTAAAAATATACATTTTACGGATAGGTACAAAGTTTTGTTAGCTATTGAAAAATACTATTTTAATGCAGAGATTTCATCAAAGTTATGCTAAACTGAAATAGCGTTAGACTTTTCCAAAGAAACTCAACAATTTCTCTTCTGTCCGAAATGGGGTCGTAGTTATTTCTAACTTCACACTTTCGACATATATTGGTTTGCTTGCCGTGTTTTCCACAAAGTTCTTACAAACTGCACACAAGATGGTAGTTTCTGTCAAAGAGTTCGTTTCCTTCGTACTTGAAAAGTGTAATAACAGATACAATACTTTTCTGATAACTTTCAAGGGAAGAGTTCTGCGACACACATTAATTTTACATATGTTATATTTTTAATTAAACATTTGTATATAAGTCTCTTATTTAAAACTGAATTTCAAAGAAAAAATTTTAATATAAAATTATCTTATAAAGTGTTTTTATGAAATACAAAATTAAATAAACATTGTTTATTATGTGCAATGAATAGAAATTGTATTGAGGAAGCAACCGCAATTCTCTGCAAACTTTCAAACTGAGTTATTTTCAAGCATTTATTTGCACAGCTGTCGGATACAGTGATGAATGAGCTAATATTTACACTGGTATGATGCTTTTTAATAAAATTTAATGGGAAGCACTCATTAAAACTTGTTGAGAAATTATAACTTTCAACTGTATATTGATCCAATAAAAAGTTTATTCTGCTGCAAAATATTCATCATGAGTTGCGCGTGCCTGATAACAAAGTTTTTGTAAAAGTACATTGGCCACCACAATGCAATATCTTTCGAAGCATATTTACAATTTTATTAAAATAAAATAATATTACCTTTACAAAATGGATATGAGAGAATATAAATATATCAATACATAGTGCTGATGCAAAACTATTCAAATAAAATATTTTTACATATTCTGTAAAAGTATTGTATAATATAACACGATTAAAAGAATTTAATTATACACAAGAATGTACGTGCAGCTCTTCAAACTTTCCAAATACTTTGTACTTTGTACATAAAACTGTAAATAGTCTTACCGAGATTTTCGCCGCCCCAAACATCCATCTGAGTATCGTATTTGCCGAGTTTCTCAAAGTACGCTTTGTTGATGACAAATAGTCCACCAGCAATCATAGGGGTTCTAATAGCTTGTGTCGGATCCTTTTGTCTCGCCTGTCGTTCCGTCTGGCTGAGATATTCCCATTTAAAGACTAAACTCCAATCGAAACCACCCCTGAGATCGGCGGAAGCTCCTAGAAACGAGATAAAATATGTCTTTCGTTCGGATATTTTAAATTATTTACAACATAGAATACAAATTATCGTTGTACACAGAGAAAAATAGTTAAAAAAATTTTATTTTACAAAGATTAGTAAAAAATTCTAGCTATTTTTGCTATGACAAACATTACTTGCCTAAAAGTAAAATCAGTAGTGTAAAATAAAAAGTACATTACAATTAAGGAGGCAAATACGCCGTGCAGAAGTCAGAAAAAATAGAAGGAATGGGGATAATTTTCCGGCAACTACTCTGTTACATGCCTTTACATTATATTAGTATTATGTTATGATTTCAGGTTTTTATTGATAGTTACAACTCACAATAATTTCGATTTGTCACTGTAATAAGTAGCGTCATCATAAAGTACATTATAATTAACATAAAACGATTATTGTAGGATGTGTAAAAGACTTAGTGGTTATTTCATGATACATATACTAGCTATACGACGATTGTTGATTTACCAGAAAAATAAAGTAAATTTTACATGAGTGGTCCCTATATGAACCTGTCAATTCCATAAACTTTACTAGAATTTTAGTTACTTTATACTTTTCTCTACATAGACACATGCAATTTTAGAGAATGTCGATTTCTACTATTGATATTCACCGATATATTGGAAAGTATCCATGCTGATTACATCGATCACAGGACATACTACTCGGGTTGGGTCTTCAGCCACTCTTTCCAAGAGTGGTTCGAGCCAATCGGCATTGCATTCACAATGCGAATCTAAAAACGTTAATACATTCGCGGTAGCTGCATCTGCACCGCGGACACGAGATCTCATTAGGCCTTCTCTCTTCTCATTTCGGATCACACGAACTTTATGAATTCGCGATAGCTCTTCGCCATCCTCCGCTGCAAATAGATCAATCAATTTTTATTGCCATATGACATTTTTAATTTTACACTAATTTAACTCAACTTGTGTTTTATTGTAAAATACTTATTATTCTGAAAATGTTGTTATCCGTTTGTTATTTCGATCAAAGCCATCAAATATAATTTTTTGTTAAACAAAGATTAATTCCAGATTGTAAGTAAATTAAGCATGTAAAAAAAGTTAAAATTCTAAAATCATAATTTAATGACATTCTGTTTAGAATAGTAAACGTTATATATAAGTGATGAAATAGTCACAAGTTATCTTTTAATGATATTAAATGTGATATTAAATGTAATATATCTATAATATCAAATATAATTTTCTGTAATTGTGTTTAATATTACATTAAACACAATTATATAGATATACATATAATTAAAATTTTAATTACATTAAATTGCATTATACTATATGTAATATTATCTTCGTAGTGACTTGATCCGCGGTGAGTAATTCACTCGTTCCTAACTCTGTGTATCAGATATTATAATAGTTCATTTTATATTGTATTGATTGTTCATTATAGTTTATAAATTAACTAAAGAACATAATTTAAAATCTGCTTAAAAAGAAATAATATTACATTTTTCAAAAACTCGAACTAATTAATTAATATATAAAACTACTTACGATGATCGCTGAAATCGTCCACTAAAATGATTTCCTTGATTAAATGTTCGGGACTTCTGTTTAGCACACTAAAAGCAAAAGTAAAACTTCAAAGTTAAATCGTATTATAATCTTTTATCAATACATTTACCAATACTACTATTATTTTAACGTTTTTACTATTTTATAATTTCAGAAATTTTGTAGATAATTTAAATAAGATTAAATAATTAAATCTAAGAAATGTTACATAGCAATTGTTTTATCAATTTTTTTCATTGTATACATTTTACTGTTAATTACAGTAATATTTTATTAAATGTTAATATTGAAATAAGATCAATTTTTAACGTAATACGCTTTTTCTTGAGATTCGATTTAAAAGCCCGATATGCCATTTCTTTACTGAATTACTATCATTCACTTCTATATAAATTTTTCCGGACGATTAACGTCGAATAAACTGAGATTAAGAGAAGAACAGAAGCTTCGGGAATTGTCCCATTGAATCTTTTATCAAAGTTTCGAGGACTTAGTGCACCACTTGTCCCTTGTTTGAACGTTCTCGTATTGCCCCGTCCCATTCTGTTCGTGAGTTTAGAATTAAGAGGATTGTGTGTCGCAAATAATTAGAGTTCTTTCCAATTAATTAAAACCATCTCCTTATATTAATGGAAAAAGTTTAACTTTATGGTTATTTCTTAAGTTGATCGTAAATGTCAATAATTTTATCGTAATTGTATTGATAAAACAATAAAATATTATTTTATAAAAATTTCTTTTCGGTTGTTAAGATATCGTGTATATCGCTTAATGTTTAAAAGAACTTTGACAAGATGTGAAATCGATCGTGCAGAATTTCGTGCGTCGCATCGAGATGGTGGTAAAATGTGGCCTCGTCGCGGTAATTAAGACTTCCTTTTAATTTCATCGACCTAACGCGATAGAGCCGATATATTTTCTTGACGCCGCCATGTTACAGACTTAAATAAATTTTCCGACTCTTGCCTGCTTCCTTCTTCCGGTTCGACGAGAGAACTTCGAGCAACTTTTGCACGGAGGTTACCTCCGGCGAGTAATGTGGCTCGTACTTTCCTTTACTCGGCGGGATGTCGCGTAATAAAAAAAAAGCTTTAATTAATACAAGGCGCTTATGAGAAAACGTAGTGATTTATGCTTCTAAATAGACGATAAATGATACTAATAAAATAGACAGAATTAATTAAAAGTATGTACAAAACGAAATATTTTAGTCGCTGAAGTTGAAGAATAAAATTGGAAGAATTGCGTAGTTAAGGGATCGAAACCTAGTAAAGCCATAAACCTCTGAAAAATCTACTATTCTTTTCGGTTCATTTATTCTTCATTACATAAAAAAGTAAGATGCTTTAAAAGAATATAAATATAAGTTGAAAGTTTCACACATTTGTAATTTTAACAAATTAAAAATTGAAACGAGATTAATTAAACCATCATTAGCCAACTTTGTATTAACCATCAGAATAAAAAATCAAAATGATTTTTTTCCGTATATATTCTGACGCTCTTCTTATATTGAAGATCTTTCGAATTCTTCGGTACGTCACGTCTGTGTGTACAAGCGCATAATAAACATGATGAATAAAACGATGGAACGACGATTAGGAAATTCCATTGCTATCGGCCATTTCCGACTCGAATTGAGAATCCTCACGCGCTTCCCGCAACCCGTTGATGCATCGAGAATTGAAGATCGCCATGTTGTACGTACCATCTATCTACGATCGCATGAGAATTTGCCCATTGACAATTACTTTACATTTGATTACAGAGATATTTGCATATTTTTTTTGTATTAATACAGTCTTTATTTGCGGAATTTATTCAATCCTTTTGTTCTTACAAAATTGTTTGTTTTTACAAATAAATTTTATTTCTTTTTTAAACAAAAAAGAAATATGTAAATTTATTTATGTGTTTATTTTATTTACGTTTAAAATATGTAAAATAATAAAAAGCTAAAAAATAATAGATTTAAATGTTGAGCGTAATTGTTTCACATTTTACGTAAAACAAAGTTGTTTCTAACTTACCTGACGACAGTTCTGAGTAGCGTAGACCGTGCCTCGTTGTGGAAAGTAATTATAACGGAAGTCGGTGGCAGATCCTGTCTCCATTGTTTCATCCTACACCTGTAACGAGAAAATTGTATAATTATAGTAGTTGCTTGGATATCATAGATAAATTTATATAGATGGTATATATATATATATAAATTAAGATTAATGAATGAATAACAAGACTCTATATTTATCACATTTATATTATTAGTGTAATACAGATGTTGTTCTTTAATCTTTCAATACAGATTTACCGAATATACAAACAATAATAAACATAGCAATCATTAATCGTGCGCGCGCGCGCGCGTAAAAATAAAAACAACAAACAATTCTAGAATAAAATTCATAAAAATCTGCAATTTTGTCGTGGGATTAACGTTATGTTGTCAGGCAAATGGCCAGCGTTTCCATTATCGCGAGACTGATTTTTCAATACAATATTAGATTTCAGTAATATCGTTTAACCCTCAAACTGCTTCAGTGAATCACATTTTTGCGTACTAACGTGCTTATCAATATGTTCTACGAAATTATTTTTCGATTTTATGGTTAACAACGGATAACATCGCATTAGTAATTAACGTTTCAATATTAGCTGTAGCTTCAATTGATGTAATTATGTTATCAGTAAATATTGATTGCTTATCACTGTTTATATATGCAATTTCAGCAAAGTTTACATAAAATCAAATGACTATATTTTCGGATTAATGACTAATTAAAATACAATGTGAACGGGAATGCAAAAGCAATATTTGGTTTTTTAATATTTTTTTTATCATTATGGCCGTAATAAAAAGAAAAGAAAAAAAAATCGAAATAGTGATAACCGTGGACTTGAGAAGTGGCCTAACTGCTAGAAGTTACGCTTGAAGAGAAGAAAAGAGAAGATAAAGAAAGAACTAAAAGGACGATCCCATTTGGGGTACTGAGCTGGCGCACAGAGAGGGTACATAAACGCGGCCAGACGACCAGAACGATCCCAATATGTCAGCCCCTCTTTGCCGAGATAAACTCGCGGGACGTGAGTTGAATGCAGTTATCTCGGTGCATAGGTGCGCGAATGCACTTTTTCGCACCGTCGCGCGTCAAACGAGATCGCGAAAATTTTGCACCACCGTCGGAAGCTACTACCTCTCGTATGCGAGACATCGCTGCTGGATGGAAAGATGACCGGTAAACACGTGACTGCGATTTATTCATCCCCAAAGAGAGTCAAATACGGTCTTTTTGAAATAAAACAACGCGACATTTTGTGTATTGCAAGAGGAATATACTATAATACCATCTACGCGTATTTTGCACTATGTAAAACGGGATTAAGATTTCTTTAGCTATTTATTGATCTCAATTCTCTGTAATTATATTTTTACTCCCTCCGACTGCAATTAGGATCTTTTTTGTCCAATCCAAGTTTTTTTTAACGTTCTAGGTTAGATTTTTAAATAAATGTGGAAGAGAGTTCAAAGTTATTTTTCGACATCTTGTAATCTTACGAAATTTCTCCCTTTTTTATTTCAGAGAAATTTGAATAAAATTTTCTCAAAACGAGCTCAAATTGCAAATGGAGAGTTAATCAACACCATAAATAATTTGTACTGTAATCTAATTAGCCATATTTAACAAGTAATTAGTAAAATACTCTGCTATAGATTTAATCTATAGCAGAGTATTTTTAATGCTGTGTTGTCAATTATCACTTCACTAAATTACAAGTCAAAGTTTTATTCATCGTTATACTTTTATTCAGGTGTAATCAGGCGACTCGACGAGTGACGGACAAGTTCGGTAATGAGTAATTTAGATATTCATCACCGTAGTTATCCTCTTTCAGACGCCTCCGCTTCGTCGCTTCGCTCCCCGAGGCGGTGCAGGAAAATCGACAAATTAATTCGGGAGACCATAATTCCACATTAAAGTCAGTTAGTCTCTACGGCGTCATGTTTGCCGACAACAAAATTGTGCGCGCGAGCCTTAAAGCAACTCCGGCAGATGAGACGAATCATCCGGACGGTTTAATTCGAAACTTCAATTTAGGATCCACTCCGCACCACTATCCGCTAAAGTGGATAACGCGCGGCCAGTCTGTGCGATTTTATTGAACGCTCGATCGCATATACGATGTTTCACGAGCACATGTGTATGTACATGCTTGCGAATTGACCATTGTCAGAGAATGCGTCCTACAAGATAGAAAGAGAGAAGGAAAGAGAATGGAATGCATCTGTGAAAGCAGTACAGAGTATTGCAATTAAAATAAATCGATAGCAATTATTATCCTGTAAAAAGTGATTGATTTGAAGAAATAATATCCAATAATATTGATTTTTTAAATAAATATATATAATCCGTTCGATCATTTTCCAAAATAATTATTGCTTTAGCAGTAAGATACATTAAGATTATTTTTGTTAAAAACTTGGAATCTATTAAGCATAAATAAAGAAGTTTACATTCTAGATTAGCTCTAAATCAAGCACAATAAATTTTTATTACAAAAATCATAACAATATAACATCATAATTTATTATTGGAAATATAATGTTATAATTTATTCTAATTTTTAATTTTGTATTTCTTGCATTCTATTGAAGTGCTTAAAGATTAAGATGTTTGTGTAAAAGTGGCAACTGTGAGCGTAAAAAAAAGACCAAAAAAATGCATAAAGGACACAAAACGAAATTAGGACGTAACGTTTCGGTGCTTTACGAAAGTAGAGTCTTTTTTCCTCGAAAAACCTCCGTACGTTGCACGCTTCGTGAACGAACTCGCACGGAACTGGATATTAAATTTTTAATCCATCACCGAAGTGAGAACAAATATTCCGGAGCAAAAAAGCAGTACCAAAAACGCGACAATTGAGTTTCTGCTTTCAATTCAATTTAAGTGATTATTTAAGTGTGAGTTATTTTTATCGTGATTTATTCTTTTAAAAAATGGCTGTATACTAATCCTAGTAAATAAAGATGAAATATACACACACACAAATCGAAAAATATATATATGATTCTTATTTAAAACCTTAATATAAGTGCAATACTATTACTTTAATATAACGTAACATCAAAAATAGTTACTACTAGAAGTGGTAGTGGTACACAGGGTGTTCCATAATAACCGCAGAAGCCGGCACGTACATATTCCTCATAAAAAAGTGAATTTTTAATTCAATTTCATAATTCTCAGTTTAATAAAAACAAGATCGAATTAAGTACCAATTTATTACTTATTGTTAAATAATAATATTGCAACGAAAAATCATAGCAGGCAACATCGCAAGATAGAGGATGTTGTGCTGAACGATTGCGAATGAGAAAATGTGATCTATTTTTGACATTGCAAATAAATATTACATGAAAAAAACAATTTTATTGAATATAGAGATCTGAAAATAATTTTATTGGAATATCAAAATAATTTTGTTAAAAACTCATACTCGTTAACTAAAATACCAACATTTTTTACAATATATTTGCTCATTATTTGTTATTTTTCAACATAATTATTTTAGTGATCCAACAAAATTATTTTCAGATCAGTATATCCAGTAAAATTTGAGATCTTTCGGCAAAATCGTTCTTTTTGTGATGGAGAATATATTGAAGTGCTATCTTATGTATAGATACCGCAATTCCAGGGATTTTTTAATCATCCTTTCTCATCGTTCATTATAAACTCCGCTGAGTGTGCGCTGATTTCATCGCAAATTCGATGTGTTACATTTACGGACATTCTTTTTAATACGTGGATAGAAGTTTAATGGGGCGACACATTAATCGCGCGTGATTTTGTGTCGCATTGCAAAACGCATTGAGCGGCTTGGCGAATGCGCAAATCGCGTTATCGCCAAAAATCATGTTACTCCTGGACATTGCGCGCTCTCGAATCGTGTTTTGTCCGTGCGCTGAACGTTAATTTCGGAAAATGCAAAAAGCATTCCCATGCTAGCTGCAAAAGCGCGTTACCGACGAGATTGCATCCTATGAAATCAGAGTGCATCGCGTCCTGGTTTACAGATCTGTTTGATGTCACGAAAAACGAGGAGGTTGCAGGAGAAAGAGGAGAAGGAAAAGGAAGGAGTGGTACGCCGCACAAAGTTTCAGACGATACATTGTTGTTGGCTACAGTTTTAACGCCGCTCCTAATGGATTACACACGTCTTACGGACAGCGTAAAATGACAAACATTTTATACAGCACTCGCAAGAACGCACACTTCTCCTTTTTTCGACTACACTTTGTACGATGAGTTCCTGAAGAAGGTGTAGACCATTATACCATATTGAGAGAAAAGACATAGGACGAATAAAAAATACGGTCCAGACGGTTTTTCGTATCTAATTATTTTTCTTATAAATATGGAACAAAAGCAAACTAAATATGTCGAGAAAATGATCCATTAATTTTTGATAAACGTTGATAACGCTTCTCGAAAATTTATTTTGCTCCGTGCGCGACAATAATTTCTGAAAGCGTCGAATATAGGTTTCCTCTGTTTCTGGGAATTCTGGGTTCCATAAGTCTCGATTCTTGTGACGTATTGAAGACATCACTGATTACTTTTCCATTTGCGGTTGACGGGCACGAAATGCGCTGCGTAACTCCCGTGGGTGCGAAACGCCCAAAGCTAACGAGCTGCTCGTCGTCGTTCTCTGTCACGGGAGACCACTTCTGCATTGTACGACACGCTCGAACGGATTGCGCCGGTACGCAAATATTATTTTAACGAAGTTACGGGGCTATCGAACCCATTGGCGGTCCGGTCACGCGAGTGTTAGTATCGATTTTCTCTTTCGTTCATATGAATAGTCTGTAGAGCAACCGTTTTTAAAACACAGACGCACTTACGAGAAAACGTTCTCCACATCCGTTTTTTGGACAGTTTCCGAAAACATTGCGCAGTAAAATAAAAGACATTCGTTTTTTTATATACACATACTTTATTTGTATAACTTTTATGGGTTGGGAAAACACTCGACGTCAACATGACATGTGTGACATATGCAAAACTTGACGTTTTAAATGCTTTTATAGATTTTTTAGGAAGCGTCAACACAAATCTTTTTCCCTTTGTTTCAAAAAAAATTTGTAAAACTTGTAGTGCAATTTAACAGTCGCGTTTCAAATCGGATATGCAAACTTAAGAAGGACGAAAAATGCGATAATTAAAACGATCCATTAAATGCAGTGTAATCTAGATTTGGTTGAACAAATTTTCAATCGTTTGCTAAATGATATTACAATTTTATGAGACATATCATGTTGACAATATAAATCGACGATACAAAATAAAACTGATATAATATTGAATTTGGCATTTAATCAGGATTCGGCAACGAGCATATATCATTTAATTGAGCATGATAGCGTCGATACGTGTCAATTCACAGCAGTGTCGTTAACGCGATCGGAATAATACGAGCGGAAGAGATTAATTTGCAGCAACCGACCAGTCATTTAAATTCATGTATCAGATTACGAGTTCGAGACTTCGAAATGCGCGCAAAACGAGTATAAACGTAATCATTTTAGTGGTAATTGAATGTTTAATCACACTGCGTAAATGCGTGTATGCCTCGTCGGTCAGGTGTCACAATAATCGATTTCGTTGGTAATTACGAAGGATTGAGTACCTTCATATACGTAAATGATCACGTAATTTAAAAGAATAGATTCTGAAACTGGAAAAATGCAGAATCGTCGTTACCAATTAACTTCACATACGTGTACAATGAATCATAATTACTCAGCGGACGCGTAACAGCATTATGCAACTCTGCTTTATATATTAACGCATTTCCAACTATTCACGTCGAAACCAACGAATCATGTTTGTGACCCACGGTGGTAACCACATTTTGTTGCAATAGATTGTACTCGTAATTGCTTTTTAAGTAATCAAGTTTCCCGTAACATGTTTTTTTTTTCAATTTTTGCGATACACGTTGCTGTGTTGAAAAGTGGATTTCACAAAAGCCTCTTAATACCAAAAGCTGTTATCGTACTTCAAAACCGTATGTTTATATATCGCGCCATTTTATATAAAATGTAGATTTTTGTCATTCACTGTGAATTTATATTATTCTATTATATATTCGTTATTTTCTTATATCAGTTAATTTGTTTTTCTTTAAATCATACAGTACATGATCATAAATTAAGCTTTTTACTTTACGGAAAGTTTATGCCCTCATTCCTCTTGTATGCGTAGTGACTCTAATGCAGGATTAGAGCGGACACTTTAACTGGCGGAGAATCGTAAATTTCACCGATTTTATCGAGGAAAATTTAGAGACACTATAAAATCTCGTCGAACGCAGACGTATGCATATATGCGAATATATCGATATGGCGAGTTTAGTAGCACATTAATCTGTCTACGATATTCGAAATATTTAAACACAGTGATAGAATCCGGACTTTAAGTCCTGAATTATTTGTAAAAATCTTTCCCTTTCTTTTCTCAAAGTATAAAGCTAATGCTTCTTTTTCTCCCTCTCTCTCTCTCTTTCTCTGTTATTCTCTGTGCAAACACAGATTATTAAAATATCTAAGATTTATAATGTACATGTGATGTAAAAAAAAAACAAAAATTTAAAAGTAATAATTAGCAATCAAATTAAATCCTAATTCTGTTTGTTGCGTGATTACTAGTATGAGTGATTTACGATCGTTCGTAACTCTTGTTTTCTCTGGTTGCGATACATGACCGTAAAAACCCAATCCACTCAGTTTTCATCAAGAATTCATCGGAACATCGATCTTTCTCACAGCTCCACGGTTGTAGCCGAATTGATCTGGCAAACATAAATGTAAATGCAATGATAGGATCTAATACTGATACAAGTTCTCTTTTACATAATTAGTTTAATTTTTTCTTTGAAAACGTTACTAAAATATGCGAATCATTCTTTAAAACATTGTCAATTATGAATAAATTTTTAACAAAATATTATTTTATAATAAAACAAAATAGCTGCAACTTTATGCAACTAAATTTTATATATTTAAAATAACAAGTACAAAATAAGATCCTTTCGCAAAAGAGATTACATCGTCAAATTTCATATTTCTCGTTCGCATAGTGTAGGAAATAATTAATTAACTATAGAATTGAACGAGACAGATCCGAGAAATCACTTAATGAAGCTGCGGAAGAGCATCGCATTGCTCTCGGTTCGCCGAATTGGCTAGTAAAGTGATGCGAGCCGTCCTTAAACCTGTCCATCTAGACGCGCCAGTATCATTATTCAAGTCCAGCCCGGGTAGACTCTCCCCGGGAAGGCTCTGAGACGAAGAGGAAGGTACAGGTCGATGCGCACAGGTGGATGCGAGACACAATGAGGACTGGAGTCACTACTCCGCTGGACCAGCTACTATATCGCGGTTTCACGAAGGAACTCGAAACTTCCCTCGTTCTGGTCGTCGTGGAACTAGCTACTTAAGGTAACGGGAGTTCCGGCGGACGATCCTCGAAGGATCAACACGGTCTAACTTTCCGACCGGTGGAATGTTATATTGTATGTATTACACGAAGAGAGGAGAACGGGCTACGTGTTTCATGAGTAATTATACGATTTTTTCATGTTTCAGTTCTTTGATCCTTAAATTATTTGCGGTTTTAGCATAAGAAAGCTATAGTTTCGAAGAGATTATCCCAATTAGAAAAAACACGTAAAAGTATTGGATTCCTCTACGATTAACTTAAACAACATTATATTCCGTTTCGAGAAGAATAAAATTAAATAATTCTACATCCAGAGAGAAAGTGTACGTCACATGATGTAATGAAAAATCAATCTTACCTTTAAGGATAGATTATTGAGGTCAATTCAGTAGTATAAATGAATAACTGAGTTTTTTTTTGACATATCCAGGAAGCAATTTATTTTATTTTCAAATAAATCATGAAGAGATCCAATTGGTATCCTGAAGAATAATAGATACAATTTTTATTTTAGATTTTTATATAGCTTTGAAAGAATAATTTGTCTCATCGCGAAATGAGCTTTCCGTCCTCTTAGTAAGAAAAAAGAAGCGAGAAAAAAAGAGTAATTACGCTTTATAAATGAAAGAGTATCGTAATCATACAGTAATCAAGCAATCAAATTATTGAGGTTACACCTGATGGTAAATTAAACATCTGTTATACACTTTACATTTATTGCTTCCGGCAAGGCGGTATATATCAGCGTCTGGCCCGTAGAGAGAAGAATTGCGATCACGTCAAAACTGGTTGAGTCAAGAATAACGGACGGACCTGTTAAGCATCCAGGGCGTTGAGCAATACACAAATGCTCTCTTTCCCCCGACAAGTGCATCCTTTCTCCGATAAATTGGAGGGAGAGATTGACATCGCATTTTCTCCTTCGGGACATAGCGAAAAGCGGCAGAAGCGGTAGAAATGGCAAACATTAGCAAGCGGACAAATCGATAGATTAAGGTCCCCAGGCGGTGATTGGTGCATTAGGAACCTTGGAGTTTCGCTTTGACTTTTGCGCTATCTCTCTCTCTCTCTCTCTCTCTCTCTCTCTCTCGTTGTCCTTATTTCATGCTAATTACGACGTATGAGCTCTCTCAGCGAGTCGTATAGCCTATTACAGGCAACCGAGTCATGAATCGAGTTATTGAGAATGACCCATCAATTACGTATATCTTCAATTTAAACAGTTGCTTTCAAAAATTCTTCATTTACGGCATTCAGAGGTTAATTATTTCGCGAGTACAATACTTATTCCAATGTATGCAGGATATTAAATATAAATATTTTGAGAAACTTTCTCTTCATTTGTATTAGTATGTGTAACTACAAAAATTGTTGCTTAGTAAATTTATATAATAATAATTGTTATATAATAAAAATTGTTGCTTAGTAAATTTATATAATAATAAGTTTGTATAAAAAAAAAAGAAACAAAAAAGAGGAAAAGAAACGAATATGGAAATAAATACCCAAGTCAAAATTTTAATGTTTAACATTTTTAGGTTCATTTTTACGAATAAAAATTAAAGATATGTCGCAACTCAAAATATTATCAAAACAAAAAATTATAGATTGTTTTATTATTACGCCTGAGTATCTGTGTAAATTTGAACACAAGTATTTTATTGATTAAAAGTTTATTTAATTTTTTTGTTTATCTTGATTCAAAATGAAATTGTATTTTGTAGCACTTTAAAACTTTGAAGAGGAAATAGATTTTGCATTAAATCAAATTTTTTACATGTGTTAATAAAACTCTAAATATTTGTGCAGAAGTTGAATCCACTTACTGGTTTAAAAGTTATTTACCTAAAATTGCTGCGAAATATGGTAATACGCTGCATATATCATAAAAGTCAAATATAATAATTTGTTATTTTGTTTTTTATAGTTGGTTGCAGGGCATATTTATGACTTTTTGGTTAACGGATATTACCTTTTTTGATTAATTTTTGCTTATCATTAAACAATCAATTTTTAAATATTGGTATAATCTCAATTCGACTTACTCTTCTTGATCTTTTTTTAATTTCTCGTAGAATTAGAAAAATATAAGTAAATCAAATCGATATTAAAATTTGATATCGAATAATATATATAAAATTTAAAAGTGCTACTGAATAATATGTTTTTTATTTTACATATCACCACTTAATGTCGGCTTGTATTGGTACTTACTTTCTCACGCGATTAATACCTCTATTAATACATGCGAAATATTGTTCATCAACGCAAACGGATAAGTGGATAAAAATTCTACGCTGAAAAGATTGACATCGTGTACATCGTGCTATCGAGCATCAAGTCACGCGGGGCAACATCTCGGAATCGGAAAACGTGGCTTTCCATCATTCACTTGTCCAACCAGCCGCGACACGCGCGCATGGCCGACACACATTTATCTCCACCCCCGTTGTTAAAGCGTTCTCCACGAGTGGCAAAATAACCGAGCGGGTCGAAAGAGTGTGATGGCGGTCCATTGTTATTCACGGATATCCGCGGCGAACGCACGGCGTAGATAAAAGAAGAGGCGGAAACTACGGCTCTGCGTCTAGCTCCGTGTTTCACCGCTCTGGACGACGGCTACTCGATGGATTATAAATTGCCAGTCGAGAGCGGGAATTATGGCCAGTTCGAGAGCGTGGTCGCCAACTTTTCGTGCAACCGCGCGATTTACGATGCCGTTTTCGCGGTAACGTTTTAGGTGTTCTCCGAAACTAGCTGACAGGAGTATGCGAGGATGTGCATTTGCACCTCTTTGTGTTTTTAGAAGGAAAGAAAGACATTTGGTTACAATGCCTCATTTTGATAACATCTAAAAAGTCGAAAGAAACTCTTTCTCTCTCTCTCTCTCTCTCTCTCTCTCTCTCTCTCTCTCTCTCTCTCTCATTGTGGAGACCACATGCATTGTCATCGGATAGAGGCTTTGCTCGGATAACGCGAATTCGCCGATCCTACGGTGAAGTTTTCTGACCGCAACGTGTTTGAACACGGCATTTCAACACTTCAATTGTCAGCTGCGATCCTATCGGAGGCAAACTGTCCTTACAGTGTTCAAATTTCCGGCTCGTTCTTACGGCGAGTACGGAACTATCGATATCTAGCGATTTCGTGGCTTTCTGCCGTTCGGCACACAACTAAAACTTTGTTCACACGAGTGTAAGAACACTCTTCTCTTAGTCACGAGTGGCTCGTGTGCGCCACGTAGAATGTATCAGGTTTTGGATTCTACTCATATGAGCAAAACCTTGTGTTCACGATGCTAAAAATCGCTCCGAGATTTTCAAACAGAGACAGAATTAACAAATCACATTTGAACAATTCGATCATTTGATCAATATGATCGATCAATTTTTTTTCTGTCTTAGATCTCGGTCCGATTTCTAGCATCGTGAACATAAAGCTCAACACACAATATCGATTTCTGTGGGCTCTCGTAAATGCTCCTGGTACGAGCAACGTCCAGAAACTTGCGTGGTTGGTAAGTGCTCCATCCGACGGCTACTAAATCGAGTTAGGGATATGCTTGTTCGCGCAAGGGAAGCGGTAGCCTACTAAGTCTGACAGTATCCTGTGACTATTCCTGCACAAATATCTCCTAAGGAACAAATGAGCGCACACATGCATATGTAAAGAATCTTGGTCGTATCCTTTTATTAAATTTTTATCGTACGTATTCGTAATATTTATCCTGTTTATATTTTTCATGATGCTGCATACATTTCTGAATATTTCAATGTAACAATCCAATAATCATTTGAGGACAATATCGTTCTTTTATTCGAAAGTGAATAACTATAATAAAAAGAAACATTAATTTCCAGAATTAATTCAGAAAAGAGAAAAAACTATCTTTCAATTGAATATAAAAATATTAATTAATAAAATAATACATCGACAAAAGAATATACTTTTAGAAATATAATCAAGTGTCATTTTTTTATTTTCACAACCTTTAAAAATCTTTTTTAGTTGTGACAATTTTGATATTCTATAAAATTATAATATAAATCTAGAATAATTAATCAAAAGTTACATAACTCAAAATATCATTAATAATTTATGTTTACTTTGAGCAGCTAAAGTGATTAAATTCAAAATAAAACAATTTCTTCTTCAAATTTCGTTCTCCAAAATTATCTTTTTCTAAATGCTCTCTGTAAAAACTTCCCTTTTTACTTATAAAAATGACAACTCAAAATGTGTCACTCTTCTAAAAGGTATTATAATCTCTTTAAAAATCTTAAGAACGAGAGACGTAACTGCTATTTGCCGAATGGACTGTGAAGTTAATTTACTTTTCATAATTGATAGAGTAATCTTGACTTAATCCATCCATGGTAATAACTAGAAAATCATATTTTTTATTCGTGTGACTTTTAAAGCGAGAGCGAGAGAGAGAGAGAAGATGTATTATTTATACACCTTTTAATAAGATTTTGTATTGGAAAAAAATGAGTAATTATTATTCGCACACACATATCGAGAAATGATTTTGTTGGCAACATTAACGTATAAAGGGGCACGTAACTATTTTATTGTATTATTACTTAGTGATAAGCAGGATAGGAGAAGTTATTACAGATTATCCTCTATATACTCGCGATGTTATGCAAATTACCAAACCCTCCCGGCAAACTCCCAGGCGCCAAGTTAGAGGCTTCCGTCTTCCATTCCCGAGTGCACCCGCTGTATCCACATACGTCTTTGTATATCTACACGCTTGTACATACATCCACCGTCTCAAACTCCTTTATTTTGTGTAACTTTCATGTTCTCGTTCACAAGTCGAGATAACTGTAGAATATATTACATCACCATTATTTATTAATTAGTAAGTAGACGTGTGTAACAGATATGCAATAGATATGTGCGTGTTTTAATAAAGATTCTTCTGTAATTGAAATACAATATACGACTTGATTAATGATCGAGGATAAATAATATTTTGCGAATATAATAATACAATATCGAAGGTAGAGTCGGGTTACTGGGTTACTGCAGGCTGTGATACGCTAATGCAGCGGACCGTAATTTTCCAGGATCCGAACCTGAAATATCTGCATACGCCGTTTCTATCCGGACAAAATTCCACCCGGAAGATCCCTCTCGCGACAGTTCGAGATCACCGCAGAAAATATCCGGTTTCACTTTATTATTCTTTATCCCGCTAGAAAATACCTCGGTCTTCTATTTTCGCGTGACGGCACCACCGCAAACAGCCTCGTAGCCCGAATGCCCCTGGGAGAAATGGCAACGTGAAACTACCCTATTAACATTTTTTCGGTATAATACTGCTGGAATAACCAGGAGAGCTTTTCGCGTCTTTAAATTTCTGGAAATAGCGTGTATTATAAGAAAAAGGAAAGACCCCTGAAATAATACCTTTTTATCACATAAATTAGCATTAATCGCTGATGCATATAATTTCATACAAATCCATCTCGTGATCGATTGTGCGTTCCAAATGTTGATAAATAATAATCTTGCTTTTTTTTCATAATTTGTAGTACTTTTCATGTATCTGTCATCGTGTAATTAAATGCAAAGTCATTATTGTTCACGAATGTATTTTATCGTGCATACGTAAATGTTTACGACGTATTTATTTAAAGTACAATCAACATTATCGTTCAAAGCAAGTAAATAACGAGCTATTTTTCCGTACCATTCGTGACGGATATTTTCCGCTGTGGCACTGGGCGCAAAGCTATGGAAACGCGGAGAAATTGGCCGAAGGCTCCGGTTTCGTGTACACACGTATATGCAACATACATACTGCAGTGCGATAAACAAAAGAATAGCGCGCGCACCGTTCTGGAAATATATGCTTAAAAAGGAAGAAGGCCAGGGTGCAAGGAGAAAGAAGAAAGAGAGAAGAAAGGGATGTCTCTATGGGATTCTAGTGTGGCGAAAGTAATGCGGCTATAACTTACACGTACTCCCCCTTGGTTTTCGCATTCATGACAAGGCCCTGGATACGGGCGAAATAAGCTTCCTCTTGCTCGCCCCTAGTGTCACTCTCCGTTTCCGCATGTTTGTATGTCCCCTTCGCTGATATAAACACGATTTCCCCACAAAAGTTTACGATGAGATTTATTAAACTGATATTTCCCTTTACGCGCGTAATGAGACTACAAGATCATTAAACTTCCTAGCAGCGACTTCAACGACAGTCGTTTAACGCTAATCTTGGCACTTAACCAAAGCTTTTCTCTCTCTAATTACACACATATATATATAAATATATGCGTATAAACTGTTTACAACATCAAACGTAACTATAGTATGTAATCAAAAGTTTCATTATAAATTTTCAATAAAAAATGTATATATAATTTGTATATAAATATTATTAAGCATCAAGATTCGTTTAAATTAAAAATAAAATTTTTTTCTATTATTTGATATTCTTATCGACTAAATTTTCATTTATAGTTTTCATTTATAATTTCAATAAATTTTCTCATTTGATTTCGATTATTTTTTAGATATAAGTTTGAAATAATTGTATATTCTACCGATGACGGAGAACGCGGATAAAAAACAATGCAAAGCAGCCAGCCGAAAGGTCAAGCGCATGCGATTCTCGACTTCGAGAACATTAATTTAAGCGTCAGAAATATATTTGACAAATCTTCGGTGAACAACCTTGTTGGGAATGCCGTTGGGAGTCCACTTCATCAAAGTCAATATGACATCGAGGACAGCCAACTGACCTGCGCAATTCGAAGTCGTATAGACTGCTTGATTTAATGCCACTTTATCAGATTGCTGCCAAAAGCTGTCAATTAATATTTCATTCGCAAAAATAAGACTTTGAATGCAAAAATTAAAAATGTAATTTTATGTACGTATATAAGATTAAGAAATAGTCGTCTTATTTTCTTTATGATTAACATAATTGTGACATATTTGTTATATACAGATGATTTATAATTTTAAAATGCCTCGTACTATCACATTTTATTCAATTCCACAGTATTTCAGATTATATATCGAATATTCACCGTAACACGTGACTTATACTTCCATTTACGGCGTTGAAATAGGTAATAAAAATGCCAGCTGCAGTCGACATAAATTCGTTTGAGTCCAGCTATGCATCGAGGTGGTATATTAATATTATGAGTAATTTCGGTCTATTATTATAATGCTCTGATTTTGTAACTACGATATATTTTACATATTACGATATTTGCACGACCTAAATTTGCGGCGAATTTATATATTTACAAGCTCATTTTTAACAGGTATATTTGCAGCGTATTTTGATACGTAATTCTGCTTTACCCAGTGAGTTTTGCGAATAATTTTTTATTAAATCAAATTTTATCAAGTTCTAAATTTTTGACGCAATATTACTTTATCGTTTTGTGCTATGTTATACTCTTCTGGATTGTTTAATCCAAAAAGTAATATATAATTCTACACACATGTTTGTCGATCCTTGAAATTATTAATCCAAAGGTTAATTAGTTCAAGAACTAAATTTCACCTTCTCAGCAGCGGGTTCAATTGTTAGCTCACAGCATGATCGAAAACCGTATTTCACGGAGATCAAGAACGATCGTTGGGTATGGTTGTATAGGAGCAGGTCAACATTTGACTTGGCAGAGTTGAGTTGCTACCGCAGCAGGTCAGAGACTTTTGTTTAACAAGAATAAAAGATTTTGATTGTTTCCTCGTCAGTGTTATTTACGAACAAAAGTTACTTCCGCAGAATTTTATCTTTGTTTTTATTTTACACATAAAATATAACAATAATAAATTATGGCAAACTTTCGAATCATTTAAAATTAATTTAATATATTAAATATTTAAACAAGAAATAACACAATTAAGTCAACCAATAAACAATAAGAACTAGCAATCAAATAGAATAAAAGTGATCTTTACACTTCATTGAAAGATTCAATTAGTATGTTCGATAATTGCTTTGTGTGAAATTGTTATCCATTCGGAAAAGAAAGAAAATATGATGTATCGTTTATTATATTCTCTTATTTTTATCAGATATATTTAAGTATGTTACTTTTTAACATATTGTTAAATAATATTTATTTGAAATTAGTATTTTGTTCATGATTATTGAATTGGTTTATTGGTTACAGCATCCCTCCCTCTCCTCCATGTAAAGTTCATATATAAATATGATATCGAAATACAAAGCTTTAATGAGAATATACAGTTATTCGTATTTACTGCATTAACAATCTTGATATTAACACTCTTGATCTTATAATATATCATTACCAAAATCAATACATTTTTCATTTAAAATTCAATTCATGTTTTTCACAATTGATTTGGTTTTAATTGTTGAAGAATTTATAGGTTTTGTATTTTATTATTTAATAGACGGTACGGTCTCAGTGATATTGTAAAATGCAACCAATTCGGAGTATGTTGGAAAATTGCATTATATTCGTGACAATGCGATAAGGATAATTTCACGTCAATATGGATTGTTCGGATTTCTCCCAGCGGAAATTTCATATTGTCATAACGCATGAGAGACGATTTAGGTTTTCGTATCGTTAGTGTGTATTGTGGAAACGGTTAACAGCGATTTTTAAATAAAAATTATTTTGCCATTTTAAAACATCCTTTGTGCAAAAAAGTCAAAACAAAACTTTCCAAGTACGTGCTGTTACCTTATCAGAATTGTACGTAATGTTGTAAATCTTTTCTTCTACCCTGAATGTAAATACATAAAAAAAATCTATGAATAAAGAGACTGCTAGTTTCAACAGACCATTTATGTAGAATATGTAGATGATGCCGATATTCTGTTCTCCAGGTAGAGTAGCGCGACGTGGTAAATTATGCAAATAAGAAAAAGCGATTTCGCTGTTGGTTCGCTGGTCTGTGCATCGCATCGTATATTGCCTATCCGTCATCGGCTATGACAGTGTGTCCGCACATCGACAATGCCGTCCGATGCGCAGCCGTAGAAAACTCGAAAACTTCGTTTTTGCTGGAATACGCGTTTGATGGTGCCGCTACCGAATTTGTCTGTCCTTTAATCTCGTTAAGCCGGATTTATTGGCTAGCATTGGAACGCGGTATAATTGCCAAATTACTCTCGCATGGTTTTAATGTCTTTTAACACTCTCGTCATGAAAATATATAGTCTTTAGGGTCTCTGCTGTTTCAAATGCGTGAAAATCGTATGCAAAAACGCACGTAACAAAAAATAAAATTTGTGAGAGATGAGATTGCGCAATTTAATATAAAATTTAATTTAAAAGTATATATTTTGCGATACGTTTCTCGAATGAATTTGAATCGAATAAATGTCTTCTAAATTGAGAAACAATGGAGGAATTATAAATATTCATTGTGTGTGCAGCTGCTGTCTAATCTGGATATTTATCGTATTTCTTATAACGCCGCAAATCTGCAAGATCACCGATGGTGATGTATCCACAAGCAGTTATTTTTCGCGATTTAGTTTCGTGATTTCAATTCGCGCCCAGCGTCGAGATAGTGCATCAACCTATAGGAGAATGTAAATAAAGCTGAGTGGTCGCAGAGGAGATGCAGAGCGACTTTTTTTTTCTCATCGTAGCTTTCCTTTCTCTTTCCCGCCTGTAATCCAGCGAAAGGATTGCATCCGCTTACGGCTCGTCGTAGCGGCATTTCTATTTTCTCCGCAATTTGGGATGGCGCGATGAAAAAGAAAAAGACTGCAGAATAAAGAGAACAACGAATGGTCGTCGCGCTGGCCAGGCAGAGAAATTGAAAACCTAATTTCGAATAAGTTTTGAGAGAGAGGTGTTGTTTCGTTTCTCTCTGGGTGTCCTCCTTTAAGATCGTAATTTCCGCGAAGTTGCCACAATTGCACCCTTCCGACCGTGTTCGTTTTTCCCATTTCACCGTCTCATTCTCGTCTTCTTACGTATTTCACCTCATTCACTGTCGCGATACCGTCTGGATTTAAACAACCGCCATGAACATTACATTAATTATACCAACGAACTGCGGCAGGGATATGTAGTGTGACTTTTATTGCAACGATGCTCGCATCCAAGAAAAGGGGGACATAAACATCACTGGGTTGTATTTATTTAGACAATAATAACGTTTCGTACAGCATGAATTCCTTTCTCAACGACCTCTTATCTATTGCTTCTTCTACTTGAATCAATTTATATATTTGTTCCTTACATCACGGAAAGAACAGTTATGCTGGAAAAATTTACTAAGTCTTAATACATATTTCATTAAATAGTACTAAGAAAACACTTATAGTAAATAAATATTTATTCGATAAAAAAATATATGTTTGCATTTAGCAAATGTTTACTTTTAGAACTATTCAAATAAATATTTATTAAGACTTAGTTTTTTTTCACAGTATGAAATATCTAAAAATTTAGCTGCATATAAATCTAAAAATAATTTGGTTTGGACCATCAAAGTAATTATGCTTAAATTGGTTACTAGAATGTTAAAACTTTTTGCAACATTGTCATTTATGCTGAAACGTTCTACATTATTTTGTGACTCAACAAAATTATTTTTAAATTTATATCTAGCTAAATTTTTAGATATTCCAGCAAAACCATTCCTTCTATGTATACATTATGCAAATCTACTTATATACTTTCAGCCTTTCATACTAGAAAATCAAATTGAATCGATCAATCGCTTTAAAAAAATATGCAACTATAGATGTGATCCATCAGATCGCATTATATCCTTCTAGAATAAAATTGTCGTTATATGTTTTATTGATTTTGATATTGTGATGCAAAAATAAAATAAATCTCACCGTGGCATGTAATGATCTCTTCCAAACGCTATACATGCCATTAGTATAATGAGTTAATAACCTTCATGTACTTTAACGACGAGCGATATGATATATGATGACATATCACGTTGCTATTTGATGCTTTCTCATGGACCGATGAGAATCGATGAATATAGAAAGGTTCATCTCGCATTGATTAATGCCGCGTAATTACGCTCGTCGTGAAACTCGTAATGGAATTACACCTCGAGAGATTACGGAGCTATCAGTCAAATTTACTCCACACGTTTCCTACATATCGCAACGAAATAGCTAGCGTTTTCTAGACGGGCAGCATTTTACGAGGAACGTGCGCTGCAGTTCGTCTGCCCGTACGGAGTTCACGCCACGTATTTCTACTAAAACGAGACGATGAGGCAAAAAGATCCTAAAATCGACGAGATAGGATCGTGATCGGGGGTGGACGGACTGCAGTCGGGGGAATAAGATGCGACTCTATTCGTGGGATCTCACGTGGAGCTCCTTACTGAGGAGAAGATTGAGTCACGTTGCGGACACGAAGCGAGACCGAGATAAATGAGAGTCGTCTGCCGAGAGATCGGCGCGTTAAGAAGACACACGGTACATAGGTAACATGCACACGTGAGAGAACTTTCCCTCGGTTCAGCAGGAAGAGCATCAGTGCGTGCGCGTGTATATTGGAAAATGTACAGTACAAAATAAAAAAATTTTGTAAATATCTGGTTCATATATATGTATGTACAACGAAGTTTCTTTAAACTATTTAAACTTGTCGAGAAAAAATTGATCTAGATATAGATAATATAGGTACTCAATTTTATATTCAAAATTCTTACGAAAAGAATTGTGTTATAATCATAAAAACTAACAATCTGTTGTAATTTGTATAGAATTTATGTATAATAGACATCATTATTATAATTTTGTTATTTTTGTGTCAATTTTTGCGAAAAGATTCACGTTGATCTTATCTCCACCGTGGGAATGGAGAAATGGAGCGTGTTCTCGGTTAATTGCGTAAGAGAGAGAAAGAGAGAGAGATCCTGAACTTGATGTATAATAATTATGGACGATTATCTTGCATCGAGTTCGGTATCTTCCTCGTGCAATTAAAGAGTGTGGGAGTGACGAGAGAGAAACGATGTGCTCTTATCTAATTGCACCAAGAAAATGTCGGACTTAACGTTTAGTATAACCGGTATGACTTATACAAATCGCATCTTTTGCGATTGAACAACCGGAAAGATCTCGCGTGTCAGAAGTGCATCAAGAACGAGTAATAGTTTAAATGTTACGAAAGCTTTCACCGTGCATCGATCGTGAGTGGCTGCATGTTAGATAGATTTGATTTAAAATGATAGTAAAAAATATAATAAAATGAAATAATGAATATTACTGAAATTAATAAAATTACTAGAAAAAAAAACAATTTTTCTGACGTATCTAAAAGATATATATTGAAAAATAATTTTGTTAAACCAACAAAAATAATTATATAAAAATTTCAAGCATAATGAACAATGCTGTAAAAAGTTTTTATGTTTTAATAACCAGTTTGTGCGTTTTAAATAAATACAAAATAGTTTAATTGTCCAACAAAATTATTTTCAAATCTAGTACGTCTAGCTAATTTTTAAATACTTCAGCAAAACTGTTCTTTCATGTATAACAACAGTTTTTGCACTTATGATAATTAAAAAGAAACAAAAAGTTCAAAAATATAGTTATCTGTTTATATAATATATTTTTGTTAACAATATCCATATAATTAAGCTTAAAATATGCACTATAAAAGAGGAAATGTCCGTGTTTGAACACCGTGAATAACAGCTTAAATTCTCCACGTTCACGGTGTATGACAATGAAAAGTGGCGTGTATCGCGATTCATATATAAATTTTCGATAATCTGCAAAGCAGCCGCGACTACGCTTAAATTATATTCATCTTATAAGTCGAAAGCTTTTCTTAATTATAAATCACCGGTATAAAGGACGGTGCAATGGCTCCGCGATTTCACGCGCGGTTGTTGAATCGGCATTGCGAATCGCGAGTCACAAAATTTATTCAAAGCGACCGGCAAAAAGCGCGTTTAGCAGATCTTAATGTGAAACAAAGTACCTCGTTTCGAGCACGAGAAATCGCCCGTTTTTTAAGCGAGCGACTTGACTGGGTCTTAAGGATTACCGTGCGGGAAGACGACGGAATAATTGAGCCGCGTAACTTTTTTTCTTCCGTGCAAGTTTTTTACAGCGATGATATAGCGCGATAGAGGCTCTCCGGAGAAAATTAAAGTCGTTGCATGGCGAAGAGGGAGAACGAGGAAAAAGCAGATTGCATCGTAGGAAGCCGAGTTTATATACGTATAACATGTATGCGGTATATCCAATACTTTAATATGATATAACTTAAGCGCATGCGGTAATATATTTAGATATTAAACGATGTGATTTAAATTTTAAGTAAGTAGATGGTCTAAAAATGCAAGTTGATAGATGAGATTTTCAGAGCAGAATTGAAAATTGAGCCACTCTTTTTAAAAATTAGCTCACTTTTCACTCTTTAGAATAAGATTCCATCCAAAAAAAGGAAAGGACGATTTTGTTGAAGTACCTAAAAATTTAACAAGATACAGATCTAAAATTAAGTTGTACTATCAAAATAATTATATAGAACATTGAAATTCTTATGCAATTATTTTGATGGTTAAAAATTATTTTTTTTTTTAGTCTGTATCTAAGTTTTTAGAATACTCCAAAAGTAATTTTTAATATATTTTTACAGTTGTATTTTTTACTAGTATATTATGTTACGTGCAGTTAAATTTACATTAATTATACTCTTATGAGATAAAAGAATAAACGAATTAAAAAAATAAAAATTTAAGACTTCTAGGCATTTGCACAATATATTCAATTTTTCTTTTCCAAAGAAAGGTTTTTAAACAAATTTTGCCTAGGGTGATGCGGTTACTCCCCCTATCAACATAAAAGTTAATATTAAGTCTGGACAGATGTGGATGGCATTAAAAAATACAGAAAAAGTGTGTTTAAGACAAATATATTAAATTTTTTAAATAAGAAAACCGTGGCTTTTAAATTAATGTTACTTTTTGTAAAAAGATTATTAATTTAATCTCAAATCAGATCTTTATTTAAATAAACTTATTATCTCGTCAAATGAATTCTTTTATTTTTTATTATACTTACGTTGATATTTTATTTAAAAAAAAATTGACGTACATATTGATATCAAAATACCGCAAATCCCAAACGAACAATAGCAATCAGACCTGTAAATTGCGAAAGCGGCGGGTTAATAGTTAATATCGGTCTAACAATATGTCATTATTGCATGCGTACAGAAAAATGAAGGCCGCTGTGAATTATCAGCGGGAAAGTAATCTCTTGCATAATTACGAGAAGGGGCATTAATTGGACCGCGTAATCGTTTTTCACCGCTTTCACTCTAGTGTCGTGTGTTCTTGTGTTACGGAAGAATGTCGTATATACAAAGAAAGGTGTCATCTCCTTCTCTCTCTCTCTCTCTCTCTCTCTCTCTCTCTCTCTCTCTCTCTCTCTCTGTCTTCCAGGGATGAAAAAAAGTGGAAAATGTGGAAGGGAAAGGGTGACGAACCTTGAAAAAAACGGTCGTTATAACACGAAGTGGCAGCTGCGCGCGTTTAAGTATTCACACGACTGGCCCTACCGGCGCGAACGTAACTGCTGAAAAAAAAACCGGCAACGAAAAACGACGAGCAACTTTTTGATTTTAAAAGCGGTTTATGTATTATTCAGCAGAAACCGAACTATAGCAATCCAGCTTGTGGATCCAGAAAGGATGGAGGGATGGCTATTTTGTGGGCGGAGGAAAAAAAAGAAATTAGAGCGTCGCACCCTAGGAGATCCTCACGCAGAAACGATTAATTAGCGCTAATTGACCCGGCCAAATTTAAGTCGAGGTCTTTTTTGTTCAACCCGAATCGATAGTCCTGAATAAAGAATATCGCTCTGTTATGAGTTCAATAATTATCGCGGCAAAAGTACGATTTAAAGTTCCTCCACTGACCGCAATTTCGTTACGAATCACCCATTCACCGAGAACTGCACCTTAATTTTTAGAGTTTCAAATGTAATAACACAAATGGGGAAACTTCTGCTTACGAGCGTTTAGCGAGAAAGTAGCGAAAACTGTTTTAATATCTTTTGAAGAATTTTTGTAAAACACTTCAAAACTTCATTATATTTTTTTACGTTAAGTTTACAGTAACATCCTCGTTTAAAAAGTAAGGATTTATTGATAACTTTTTTTAAAATATATCCATTTCTTTATTAATTTAAGTTTTTTGCGTTCACACGTGAAAATAACATACTTTTAGTATACATTCGAAATCATTGCTTCATATGTCAATTTTCAAATTATATTATATTATTAATAAATGATATTATGTAGGTAAGAGAAAAATGGGGACTGAGAAAATATCACAGGTAAAGAGAATCATATTCGATCAAAACGAACCTTAATGCTTAATAATATATAATATACTCGTATTGTGTAAATTTTTATAATTTTACAATGGTTAAACTCAAAATTGTAAACACTTATTTAGTTTATATTAATAATACCAATAAAACTTAATTATATTAAAGTTTCACTTGATAATGCTGTGAAGAATTCGTTGCAAAAGTCGAATCAAACTGTTAGCACGTTCTGAGATATTTTATGTAACATAAATTTCACAGAACTTCACGCGCGATATGCAAAAGCTGAAGTTTATTTTAATCTATTTTTATCACGCGAAAGAGCGGTTTCATCGAATCAATGAGGAAAGATCGCGTTATTTATATCAGTAAGACAAACGAGAGACCGTCTTCGCGCTATTTTAAATTGTCTGCCTCTCGTAGATCAAATCGTGAAACTTCTCCATCAGCCTTAATGGCCCGCGTGGGATCCCGGGTCGAGACATTCCTTCGTGTCCCGTAGACGGTAGCTAACGGGAGAGAAACACGAGCGATGGTCGCGCGCAAGTGAGCTTCTTTCACCTGGGCGCCTTAAAAAGTTCGATCGCGCACTTTCCCCGAGAGAACCCGATCTATTGCTGTTCCGTTTCCGGTATATCTGTGGGAACGCATCCTCGCGGGAATACGCGCGGGCATCGATCGCGCGCAATTCAGAGTTGAGGCGGCGATAGATCATAATGATTGCGGAACGATGCACCATTAATTGCCATATGCGTTCATTAAGATTCACGTCTATACAAACTAGAATAATTGTTGCTCATATTACAAACTCGTGTACATTGTTGCATATAAAGCATATTTGTGCATACATCTATAATACATCTCATCAGTCTGTTTAATATATTATATCATATAAATATACGTTAATATATAATTGTGTTAAATATTACATATATTTTAATATATAATATATATTATCATTAATATACTCTGTTAAATCTACAGTATCAATTTTAATCTAATTTAAGGTTCCGCTGCTCTTATTCAATTTATCGTTATTTTATGCTAAAACGATAGATAAAATAACGATATATTGAGTAGGAGCAGCGGCGACTTAAATTATATTTAAACTGACACTATACAATGAACAATGTACCGTCTTAAGAAACATTATAATGAGTGAAATTTGCAATTAATACTTACACGTTTAATTCCATCTCTCTTTCAACATAAGACGTGAGAAAAAAACTTTCGCACAAATTCGTTTTAAATTTATAGTGAAAGTAAATCTATCGTTTCTTTACTTCGATCTCATTTAATTTTCCCTTTCTTCTTCGTTCCTTTCTTATTCGATTTTCCTTCTATCAAAGTCTCGTCTCGATAGTTTCCATGCCTTTGCACATCCTCTAGGGGACATTAGTATTGAAATTGCCTGCGTGATACGGATTTCGAAAAAATCATTCTATTCTTGTTATTTAAAATCACGTGTGTTATATGCGTTTTACTTCTTTAGCAATTATTTTATGGTAATAATTATAGTAATATTTGATAACGAAAAATGTATGTACAAAGTCTTGCTAAAGGATCTAAAAATTGAACTAGATACAAATATAATTTTATTGAACTATCAAAATAATTAAGAGAATGATTGCTAGAATATCAAAAGTTTTTGCAGTATTGCTTTTTATGCTTGAGATTTCTACATATAATTATTTTTATGATCTAACAGAATTATTTTCGGATGTGTATCTATACCTAAATTTTAAAAAATTTCGGAAAAATCGTTCCTTCCGTACTAATATTCTTGAAATATTATAATATTTTCTTTAAATTTTCTGATGTCTTTAATATTAATAATAATTTAATTGTTACACCGCCACAGAAAATGGATATACGATTTAAATAGACAATTAAGAGCATCCGATTGCCGTACGAGATACGACGTTGAGAAAGGTAAAGAAGAAGTGACGATGAAAGGAAGGGAGAAGGTATACGCCGTAGAATGGTAGCCTGATGGCAAGCTGAATCTGAAGACGAGTTACTAGTCTAAAAGAGAAGCTAGGCTGCAAACAGATGTGCAAACAACTTAAATGGAAGGCAAACACAATTATCCCGCAGCAGTAACCGGAGATTAGTTTTCCAGGTGCGAACCGACGTACTCGCATGTACGTAGCGTGCGCGCACATTTATTTTCGCGCGTGTAAACTAAGTAAGCGAGCTGTAATGCTAGGACGAGACAAGAAGCGCGGCATTACATGCGTCTGATTGGAGATCTCGTGATGAGTGTGTTGTTGTTTCTACCGAGAAATTTCCAACGAGATTCTGCGATAAATCTGTACCACGTGTGAGAGTAGAGCTGTGCTTTTACATCATCGTACGACGCACGAGAAATTCGCGGGCAATGAGAAACGACGAAGAGCAAACTCAATTTGTTTGTCGATATAAAATTCTGTGGAGAGAACTAAAATTGTTTCAATCAAATGAATTTTTTTTACACTATATCGTAACAGTTATTTAATCGTGTATATTCTCGAAGAGGATAACAAGAACCGATAGGAAATGACGGATATGCGGAAAACTCGCTGCTAGCTTTTCCTTTATCCGGCTTTAGTCTCGCCGAGATGGGTGCCACGTCGGCGAGATCCTCTCACCGGAAAACTGAAAAGGAAGGCTCGATTCACTTCCGCACCGGCGAGGAAACGCGAGGTCAATATAACAGATTTCCGGAGTTAAGCGGACCACTAATTCCGTTTCTTCCTCTTTTCTTTTCTCGATCTCTGGTGTGCCTCTACTCATTCTAACCCGTAAGTTCCAACCGGCATACCGGAGCGCGCTATTTACGAGCGGCTTCCTAATTACCCGCAGTTTCCCAACGTTAACAGCGAGTCCTTCGTAATGACTGGTTCCTCTGTGCCACGACGGAGTTTTCCGGTTTACCCCAATGGCAGGTGGTGGCAAGAAATGGGTGTTGAGAAGCTTTCCATTACGGCGACGTAAACGTCGCAAATCTAGTTGCTTTTGACTATTTTAAGACCTGCATCCATCATTAACTCGGAAATAGTCACCTGAGATCTTTTTATACCTCAGCGGCGAGAAAATGTTAATTATTTTAAAATGGGCATTGTTTTCCCTTTTTACAAAACATTTTCTTTCTATTTTAATAACTATTCTTTATAAATCCTTAAATATGTAATTCCATTGAAACCCCATAATAAAAAAACGTAATATTAATTAAACTAATTAACTTTTTACTTTTTACTTTTTAAAAATATAGATGTCATAATAAGTTACATATAACATACTTAATATTCATTTATTTACCTTCTTCAGAAAATTGTGAGTAAATTATCCATAAACGTGTTCTCAAATGCTAATAAATTAAAAAACAATCAATATTGTTAATAATTTGAAGTGATTTTAATTGGTATATAAAAACACTCCAGGCGATTCACATAAAAAAAATAAGATGACTATTCCCGAATTAATTATAAAAAAAATATCGAATATTATTCAGTACGTTATGATTAATTAAATATTATTTAGTGTATAAAATATATTTGTAAAATATTATTTAGTGTAAAAAAATATATTTCAAAATATATAAAATATATATATTTTGAAAAACAATTAAATTGATATTATAAATATTGTGACTATTTTCAATTGAAAAACAATTAAATTGACTCAATCAATAGTAAAAAAAAAATGAAATCAATCTACGTCAGAATATTGTTTACTAAATATTACGCGGAACATATTTCATTTATTTTTAAACATTATAAATAGGATAAGTGTGTGTTGAATATTGAAATACTGAAGGAGATGTCATGATAAACGTTATTCGTAAGGTGTCGTTGAATGAAATGTCGGAATAAGAAGATTTAGTAAAGATCACGTATCTGGATATATACGTACATGTACATGCCTTGAAGGTAGAAATTTCCATATTATGTGTAACGCAAAGATATATGACGTAAAGAGGAATGCTAGAATATCGCTGCGCATTATTCATATAAAATATCACGCTACACATAGAATTGTAGACATTATGAAATGAGATTTTGAAGGTATTCTGGACTCTGAAAAAGATGGTAACATCTTCCTATGCTCATATCAAAAGAAGAAATATTTCTTTCATTCTTTCTGACATCCCCCCTTCAAAGAAGCTGCACTTGAATTCACTTTGCAAATAAGATGTATGTATATATACATAGTACTCAGAATATCTATATAGAAGTTATTTACATTTTGTAAGATACAAAGCATTAATTTGTCAAAAACTATCAATTTATAGAAAAAAAAGGTATACGGTGTCAAGATGATTAAGTAAATATTTTCTTTATTAATTTAGCCCATTCTATAAAAATTAATAAATAATTAAGAATTACTTTTACTTTTAATGTACGCCATTCTTTTTTCTCATTCTCTATATTAATACTTAATGGTAATCACGCCAACTTCTTTAATTAAACCTTTAATACTTAAATGCTAATTCTGTGATTTAATTAAGAAGATCATGAACTATGTAAAGCTGAGCGTGGAAATGAGAATTTGCAGAATCGTACTAGCTGATATTCTTTGGGGAGGTCAATGGATACGCGTCGTAAACTCGGTGAAGTTACAAAATGGAATCCGACTCGAGTCCCAAGCGATTATAAGAAAGCTTCCACGTTGTATGACCATGGTTATTGTATAAAAGTAGCTACCAGCGTTTATACAGGAAATTGCCAGGAAGTAAAGGATATAGATACCCCTTGGGATATTTCCAGTCGTAGAGACCAATTCGTATAAGGCGACAGAACTAACTGTTGCAATGTCGGAGAATACGGTGTTAAAAACTAAAAGATACGCTTGTTGAAAACAATGTTTTTCAATTGAAAAATATAGCTAGATCGCATTTACCTTCTCATCTCTGTGTAAAAAAGATAACTAGTAATTTTTTGAACATGGCCGGGGACACTACCGTGTCTCCTGATAAGAAAAATCTTATTACCGCTCGATTTAGACCGTCGTTACTTTACACTTTGCATTGAAAAAAACGAGCGAAATCTAATTAATAAATAAACCGTTGCAGTAAATGTAACAAAGTAGTGCAGCAAAAACTAGAATTTGAAAAAGTTTGGGAGAGATTTAATTAGGTATATTATTAATAATCTCATTAACTTTACGGTCTGATTTGATTCATATTTTGTCTTAGTAAATGTCTTTGAGTATCTATTGTCAAAAACATAATTATTTGATAAAATTAAGCCGTTTTTAAGAAATTTTGTAACAGCCTCAGATGCACGGACAGTCAGATCAACACTGTAAAATTATGTGACTTTTACTATTCTGTACTACTTAATACATAAAAATTTATAGTTTATTAATTCTAATTTGACTCTCTCTTTCTCTCTCTTCCTTTGCATTATTTAAAACCAGTTTCAGAGATGGTACGAGAAAAGTCCAATTTATCTTCACATAAATCGATATGATTATTACACATTTATATCAGCGACAATAATCAAAATGAGATTTTTTTATTGTGTTAAAACCTTTTTTTCTCTTCGCAAGCCATGGTACGAAAAAACGATAATTGAATGAAAATCTAGAAGCGCCTCCAATATTCGAAAAATACCATATCATAACAGCATTAACGTAACGTTGGAATGGTAGGTACGATCACTCGAAACGTTTCCACAGTGATTCTCGCACAGACGGGAAAAAAATGTGTAGAAATCCAATAATGAACCCGGGTTACCCGATAGTTTCCATGAGAGCATTTTTAATATCTTCCGTCAAATTTCAGCGTAGTAGAAATGGTTGCCGCCGATCTCTGGATATCACTCGATATTCTATCGCGCGATGAAATCGCAGAAGCGCTCATTTCCACGAAAAGGATTTTAAATAATTTTTACTAATGCGTTCTCTGGGAACTTTTCGTGAAAATCAATGACATAATCGCGGCATGATATTACCGACGGTACTCCAACAAAACGTCTCTTTCCTGAACGTATAAATGATTTTTAGTCCGTAAAAAACTAAGAAGTTTTTTACGGACTAAAAATCATTTATAAGCGAGAACGAGAGTCGGCTGTTTATTGCTGCGGCTAAATTGATGGCGGAAATACTTATTTTTAAAATGCTTTTAAGATATTTTAAGGTTAAATAGTAGTTCCTCTTTTGTGCGCTGAAGGGATATAAAGGGTGTCAGCAGGTGCAAGGATAAAAAAAGAACCGCAAAGACAAAGAGACGTGAAGAGGGTCATTCTCAAGTGTACTGGGGGTTCTGTCTTTACTAGTAATAAAGTTTACGAGGACGCTGGTACTTCCATTGTTCCAACCCTTAGAAAATTGGTCGCTCTCTAAATTATTTTTATTAAAGTCATTTTCAGTATTTTCGATTTGTGCGGTTATCAAAAGAAAAATTAAGTTAAAATAATTTTCTTTGTGATTTATCACAGGCACTCTCACATAAATTATTTATAGAATTTTATTAACAAAATTAAATTGAATTTTATATAATAATATCTTAATTTATTAATACAATTTATAATTAGTAAAATCTGGTAAAAACTTCATACAAAAGCTGTGAATATGTTTTAATAAGAATTGTAACATATAAAATAGATCATGTGTTATTAAAAAAAAAAGAACATTTTATCAGAAAGTTTTCTATTTTTAAGTTATGTTATAATATATAAAAAAGTATGCAGTGTGTTAATGTTTTGAAGTTTATGTCACGCTGTATAAGGAGCGGTGAATGAAATAGAGTGACATATTTGGTCGATTGTATAAAATTAGTATAAATGGTATCCGAATAAAGGGACAACGTCGTCCGATAAAAAAAAAAAGACTATCGAATTTACTGTCTGAGCGTGACAGTCACTGTATCGGACAGTTGTAGCAGTCGTTGCGGAAGTCGTGCGTCGGACTCCATATTGTGGAAGGCGAATCAGCGTTGGAGAGCTTCCGTGGCACGCCAATACCGTCACCGCACACCAAAGTGGTTATAGAATTTTTCAGTTGAAAAATCCGTTTATCCCGGACTCCGACTTATCTGAAAATGGTGCCTTAAGACGATATTCGCTACAATGGACTTCTCGACGTAAAACGCGCAAACGGTCTGACCTGAGGTATTGACTTACACACGTCCAGCGTTTACGTAGACATCTGTACACGAGCGGATTTTCTTCGACGAAATTGTTTTGTTTTACGTTAATATTTTTGTAAAAGAAAAAATTGTAGAACAAAGACTCGAGACCATATAAATTGGAGAATATATAATAGAAATTTTTGATGGATTTTTTTTTAGATAGATTATAGTCAATCGATGAATTAAAAACTCACCCATATTTATATTAGATTCATTTAATTTTTATTTACGATGCATCTATACAAATTGTATTATATGAATAGATATTAGAAATATAATATATATTAAAAGAAATTATTAAATCTTAATATATATATTTCTTTGAATAGTACTACCATAAGTAAACATTTACTTACAATAAATAAATATTTACTCAATAAAAGTAGTAGTAAAATTAAATTGGTTTTTGTATTAAACAAAATATATGTTTATATTTGATAAATATTTAATTTTTAAATACATATTTATTAAAATTTAGTTTTTTTCAGTATATAGATATATCGTATATACAGACGCTGCACTGTCATCTTTTTCTTCTCGATAGATCGTAGATAATAATAACATGAGAACGCATCAAATTTTTATTGGTCTCGTGTACATGATAAAAGTCGATACGACGACTTTAAGCGTAACAGGAACGCGCTCGGAAATAAAGTTGGAGTTTATGAAACGGCCGCAATCGCGACGCCTGCGAATCCCGGCGCATTCGAGCGTCGCTCGAGAAGTCGGAATCGCCAGCGAAATTGTTTCTATCGACGTCGATATCGCGGAACGAGCACTCTCCCACGAGCTCGAAATGGCGGAGGAGTTTTTCGACTGAGAAATCGGTTTCCTCGCGGTGCCACGTTATCGTGGGGAAAGGAGGAAGAACGCGGGGAGATTCGTTTCGCGGACCATGCTCCTGCGGGCACGTTGTGTTTTCGCACACTCTCTCGTAAGCGAACATCCCGAGGATGAACGGAATCTCGCACCGTTCTGCACCGTGTCGTACATTTGCCAAGCATTGCGCTTATGCAAGTGCTGACGCAGCCGGTAACACTTCGTACAGTTAGATAGGGACGAAACTTCATTGTGTCAGCCAAGTGCATCGGACAAGATGGCATCTTTTGTCGCGGCTCTGAGAATCTTCATAGCCTGCTGACGTGATTCGACTTTCTCCGTCACGCAAAGCTCCTCACAGCGCGTCTGCGAGACTCGGGGAAATTCGTTTCAAGAAATTGTGCACTCCAGTCGCAATTTGTCCGGATACTTTTAGTAAAGTGCGCGAGGATATTAAAGTTGACTGTATTGGTGTCATCGACAGAATCCTTTGTTGTTATTATATAATTAGGAATGACAGCAAAATATGTAAAGGGCGATAGTGAAACGATATTATACTCAGCCACGTATCTTTCTCTATAAGAAGTAATTGAAATTGATTTCCGGCGGATATATCAAGTTTCATAAATATTAACGGATTCCCGCTAGTATGAAATTAAAAAATAAAGGTCGGCAAAGTAATCTGAATTGCAGAGTCGTTACGACAAGTCTTTTTGATACGAATATGTCAGGAAGGATCGCATTCATCGCAAAGTTCGCTCGTGCATGGCCAGCTATTGTGCAATTCAGGATGGATTGGGCAAGATGACGTCCTTTGTCGTGCCATCGACGATATCAGCAGCACAGTGACTCGATCCCATTCGCCTCTTTCGAGTAAAGCTCCCTGAGACACCGCTGGATTTACTTGAATAACTTCGAGTATATGGACTTTATCCACGTGCAGTGATGTATAACTCGCCTGTAGCATCCTCGTTGTAAAGAATTCTCGATGTATCATCTTTTTCGCTGGATTGAACGAATATTGCCGTAAAATAAAACGCGCTATTTAGCAAATTATTTTTATCGTGTAATATTTTTTATCATACGACGAACAGGTATTTCTACTCTTCTCCATTCTAATGTGTCAATAGAATAGAGTCTCTTCAAAAAGAAGCGCTGAAGTTGTTGCATAATGCACTCGTCTCACTGCAATGCTTTCGGGAACATCGCAAACGGAGGAATTAAATATTTCTATGCCTGCAACAGCCGAGACGGGTAACGGATCGATAATGCAGGAGACATAAAACAGCCGGTGTGCAAAATGAGAACCGGAGAACCAGCAGGTTGGCCGGTGCCCATACATCAAACGACAACACATATCTGGCCCTAGGAGATCTCATAATAGAGTACAAAGCTGCCCTCGTTATAATTCATGACCGCATACTGAGGTATCCTGGGGCTGACCGAATTATTACTTCATAAGAATAGGGAGGAACTCGAATGACGACGGGACGCACTGCTAGATTCTCTGGAACTACATCGCGCACGATAATCAATCTTGCATTGTATGTACGTAGCACATTTTATACAAGATTCCCCCCCCCCCCCCCTATTGAACATATTATTTCTATCAAATTTGATTAATGTTATATTACATGTATCTTTAATGTATGCTTTCTTTCATTCAATTGCAAATAAATGATATTCATTGGAAATATCCATTAATGAATATCTGCAAGCATTTGATCTTTCATAAGTAAAATGTGATATGTGATTGATTATTTCAGATCAGTTTACTATTTTGATTACTTTGCCATATTATAATTTATGATTAATTAATCAAATTAGTTTATAAATTACAGTTACATACATAAATGAAATCATTTATAGAGTTAATTATGTAAATGCTTTATGAAATAATTGTAATATATATGGAGAAATTATATTATTATTACATCAAATAAAATTCTTAATATTAATATGTATGATTCGAAATTATTATTGAAATAAATTTATTTGTAACAAAATAAAGCGTTGAAGCATATTGATTATAATTCAATTATGTGTAAAATAAGTTTCATTCAAATAAAATATAAATACACAAAAGAATTAATCTGTTAAATTTATAAAATAAATATATGGAAAATTTCAAATTTTGTTTCATACCGCAGTATGTTTTTCTGTAATTTCTAAAACTGTCGATAAATCGATTCTTTTCTACGTCAAGTGGATCGCACGTGTTTATTGAGCCAGGAAGTAGTAACTGCGAGTACGATCAGACTGCGTGCAAGTAGCGAAATCTTGTTACGTCAGCCAGAAGATACAGGCAAATAGATAGTTGCATCGCGCCCCCGAAACATCCGCAACTCCGTAACGTTTATTTTCTCCTATAATTTTTCTCCTGACATTTTGTTCTATGGAAGTTGGTATTTTCGACGTAGCCATAATTCTTCGCACGACAGCAGCCCATGTCGAAATAAAAATCTCAAATCTTATAAAATATGTGTGTTATTTTTGGAAAAATAACACTAGCAACTTTGTCTTTGTGTAAGATATATTATTATAGGTAGTTTTGTACAAAACTAAATAAACCAATTGATGATTATAATTTACGTAGCTAATGCTACTCTGTGTTCGCATATAATAACACAGGACCAAAAAAAATTTTGGAGAAAAACTTAAATCAGAGTAGAGATATTTCTCATAGATTTTGAAAAATATCTAACATTAAAAAAGAAACATTTTTGTTTTATTTTACTTATCAAAATATATTTTAAAAATCAGTTTTGCGACCGCATTTTAATGTTATATTTACTTTTGCTTTTTCTTCAATAAATATTTCAATCTTTACAGATGTTTCCATTTTTCTCGACGACCTAAAAAACTGAATGTGATGAAGCGATTTAGAAATTTGGACACAGCGATTTAAAATCTATAAGAAACGCCTACATTGCTTTGAGTTTTTTATCAACATTTTTTTACACCTGTGTAATTTTCAATATGTAAATTTTACGCAAATTCTATATTTTCTTTTTAGACGCCTTTAAAGTTCAATCGCAATGGTGGATTTACAAACATATATCATGCGTAAATCTCTCCCGGGATCCTTATCTCGACACTCGCAGCACATTGATATATTTAATGTATATCGACCGGCACATCGAGTTTCGTGATGTATGTGGCATGCAAATAACGTAGATCTTCTAGTATCGGTAAATATAATGGAAATTACAAGAGGAAGGCAATCGATAACGAGAGAATATCGTGTTTGCGGAACACTATAGTGACTTTGTAAGTTCAATTCGTACGCGCGCGGTAGTTCAATGTTTGAGCGATAATCGGAGAGTCAAATATTATGCGCCACGTAGCAATGAGCGCCGTGATCGAATGGATCTCTCGACGATCTTTCTGCGGTCAAACATACATCTCCGGTGAGAATTTTAAGTGTTTAATACGGCTTTGTGCAGAGAGCGACAAAGTCCGACAAAGCTGCCCCCTGGTTAATCAATACATACAGTACATTCGCGTTACAATCTCATTCAACGAAGATCATGTAACATTTACGTATACATGTACTGCTTCTGGTATCGGCTATCGAATTTCTCGATTGCTGCCTAAAGGACATTACGAGCAAATTTGAGAGAATAAATATCTATTTTAATCCTCCATTACGTCATTAAAAAAAAAATTATTTTTACACATAAAAGTAATATCGTTTTTTCTTTCTCTTTGTATGAGGGTAGATGTATTTACTTTCGATCCTTGGCAGCTAATACTTACAAAATCCATGCCGGATATTACGTATAATCCCATCAGTCACCGTTTATATAGACCTCAGACATCGCGCTGATTCTCTCGTGATTCATGAGGTCATGCACCAACGCAACTAACAGAATCTCCGCGTTACCCCGTCAGGAATCAAGGCGATTACTTGCCCAGCGCGCGTGTGCTGGAGAGAAAACGAAGTTTACGTCACGGATCGTATCCGATAACTCATGCGGATCCGAATTCGTCCCGACAGCACGTTATACAGAATTAATCAAACGGACGTAAACTGATACGAATTCCCCTTTCGCTTTGAAGCAAAATTAATAACGTCTTGTGCAATATCACCCATAGTTAGAAGGTACAAACAAATTTGTAGTAAATTATTATATAGCCGTCGAGGAAGCTTTGCGTTTAAGGAGTTTCGCAGACAATGAATTATGTCTGTTTATAAAAAATATAACATAGTCGCATGTAACGAAAAAAAAGAAAAACGTAGAAACTTAGATCTGGCAACAAAGGCAAGGATAATATTACCTGAGAAAGAGTTTAAATGCAATTTAAATTCGATGATAAAAACACTTGGCCTTTCGATAAACATATACTATTGATTGTTTAATATCAAATATGAGCAATAAAAACATCTAGTTTGCAATTTAAGGCTCTTGATCATTTATCACGGATTCTCAGATTGATGATCCGTGAGAAATGAGAAAATAAATACATAATGAAAATATAGAAATAATTTTCAACAGAACAGTATTTGCATTTAATAGAGTATTTTTATAAAATATCCCAAAAACTCTCTCTTTTTATTTCGAAATAGAATAAACTCATATTTATTTCAATTCGACTGCTGTCATAACTTGTTTCATTTTCTGATTACGCATAATTTAATCTTAAATATGGTTATTTATTGATTGGAACATAAGGAAAATTTCCGTATTTTACAAATTTATCGATTGCAAATGTTGCTTTATTAAAAAAAACTTACATTTTTACTATATAATTTGCAAAAATTTTCTTTATACATTTTCCACTTCTGACGTCATAATCCAAAATGGTTACGGTAAGTATATAGGCAGCAACCTTATCAGAGAGAGAGAAGAGAGAGAGAGAGAGAGAGCTGTCTAATATAATTTTTTTACATAAAGAAACTGCAAATATCATAAATGTAAGAATAATTATTTTTAATTAAAAATAATTACACATAAAATAATTAAAAGATAAGTTATAAGTAAATAAACTTGGGATTAACACACACACTTAGAATATTTCTCTCAATAATTTCCTATAACAGTGAGAATTAGGATATCAATCGCGTATTTAGTAACAATACATTGTTATTTGTTGTAAAGTATATTGTGGCATATTCAATATTAGCTGCATTGATAATGAATTAATTATGGAATTGGATTATAGTAGTACAGTACAGTTTCTCTGATCAAGATACGTCGATTTGTGTAATATACCGTGACAGTGAAATAATTATACTAATTTGCGATTATTCCGAATATATGTACAACTGTTATTGTACGCGAATAACTACAAATTCTATTGTATCAAAGTTCGTTTGTACAAAGACATTTCCACAACAAAACTCCCCTTTGTCCCCTTTGGTCACTTAGCTTCTTTATTTCATACGATAGTTGCCAAGTGTACTTCGTTATACTATTGTTAACCATGTAGGGACCGAAATTTCAACTAGTACTTCTATATGCTGAACGAAAGTGTCGAGAGTCAGCCTATGTTTTTATTAGCGGTATATTGGACGAGTAAAGCAACAAGAGAGAGCAGGCAATACCATTAAGTGCTAGGAACCGGCCATAAAAAACTTTGCAAACTCAATTCTATTGCTTCCCCAGTTTCCGTCGTCCCACTGCTTCTTCCTTGCGGGTTAACCGTTAGAATCGAGACGAAACCCTTTCACGACCTTCGTCTTGACAAAAAGGTACTATCTCTTTTTCATCTAAAACGCATAACTTCGCCCCAGCTTTGACTTCCTGTATTTTCGCGACGTCACATCTGTCTGCCAAGCAAAGAAGCGCAAAAATTCATCTCGCGCAGAATGCGTTGCGGAGCATGTTCCCACGCCGATTTTCCTGAAGCAGGATTTACCTCATAGCGTGATATGTACAGATCCGCAATATTTTTCTATCCGTTCACAGAGACATTTTTCACTATGTTTTTCCGAATAATATACACAGAACTAACTTTACGAAAAATATCTGCGATATAACATTTGCAACAAAAGCTAGCTTTTCTATAATGTAATTTTACAGTCGATATAACGTAAAACATGACATTTCATCTTTTTAAATATGGGAAATGCGTAATGATTTAATTATTAGTTATAGAAAGAAGACAGTAATGCTACATTAAAAAATGTTTTTAAATTATTTGAATAGTGCCAGCTACATATTTATTAAAAGATACATATATCTATTTGATACAAGAACTATTAATTTTAAATATTTATTTACAGTAAGTAAATGTTTATAAGTTAGTACTGTTCAAATAAATATTTATTAAAATTTAGTACATTTTTTCTCAGTATATAAATCTCGATACCTAGTTTGCATTTTAAAAGATACTCTATATTTATTATGTATGTGTAAAAATACGCGAATCATATGCCATGATGTCAACATAATATGCACTTAACTAATTAGATTTTAATAAAGCATACGCGGCAATGAGAAAATTAATGTACACATGGAAATGCGATTTATTGCAAATAACGTCATGATACTAATTAGCAATATATTATACCGACACATTACAGCGATAACCGATTAATCTTTCTGACAAACAGTCGCTCCTCGCATGATTTTCAGCGACAAGATATAACAACAGATATCACGACAACTATAATTTATATTCACTGCAAACATTATATACAATGACCATAAACAGAGGATATGTACCCATAGTTTCACGCAAACTTTATATATGGAGCCGCGTTTTGGGCGGCTAACAACGTTTGACGTGTAACAATGGTACCAATGATCTATGTGTATCGGTAAGAATTTATGATCGCGGCTTTATCGCTTTTCTTGGGAGCAACTCAAACTCCTTGACGGTTTGAATGTATTGGAACTTCATGCTGCCTTTTGAATTTTTCATGATATAAAAAGACGTGTATGTGTGTTCGTGCGAGTCTTGTGTCAGAGCGTACGAGGATAGATTGCGTTTAGGTGGATCGGAAGAATTACAGCAGGTGTATATTTTGCGATCCTATCGCGCAGAGGAACTGCCAATTACAGTACACTCGAGCCTGTGCAAAAGATTTCTTGATATTTACGCGTTTATGTATTTGTATATGCATTTACATATTACATTCATAATGTACGAGTAATATAATAAAAGATTGATTTAAAATGCAGAATTTTAAATTTCCGAATATTAAATATTTCACGATATATATTTGCGTTATATTATTATTACCTTTTTCAATGGAAATATGTATCTGATAGGTGAAACGGACGTCAGATTGATGCCAGATTTGCTTCGCAGGAAATTACTGGATATATTCGCGGCGGCATATGCGGAAATGGATTTCTTGTACTTTGATCAAACATATGTTAACAAAAAAGCGAATAAAAATATATTTCTTCTTTAATAAATTTAACAAAAGTCTATTTATAATAAAGTAGAAATTTTTAGATATCCGCTATGAGAAATTGCGGATAATCTGTTTCCTTTCATCAATTTTCTAGGATAATTAGATGAAAGTTCGTCTTCACAAATGACTATGTGCGATTATCTTATTGTACTTAGACGGGGAGAAATATATTACTTCTCAGTATTTGCGAGATTTTGCTGCTCTTCTTCGGCGGAGTAACTGCTGTTTGGCGGCCTGAATGTATGGCAGCCTGTCATGATACCGCATGAATTCCCAGCGGTACGCCGCGATCTTGCCGATCATTTGCGAGGAATAATGTCTGCCGAGAGAATCACGTAGCTGCCAATAATAGTGTATAAACGGGTTGATCGACCGACAGGCCAATTTCTGCGTTCTTTTATTTCTTTTTGCCATCTTCTCGCTCATCCCGAAATGCTTGTTTTGTGAGGAGACTGTTTGACAGCAAATCATATTCACCGACTGTACCGATGTATTATTTAAAAAATGAAAAACTTATCCCGTCGTCTTTCACAAATACACGAATTGAGAATTTATTCCATGACGAGACAATTTTGTAGCTCTGAGTAACCGTCTTTGATGCGTCTTCAATGTTTTTATCAATGAATAATGCAAAACGTATGAATATTGCGATGGATCGAGAGACAAGCGACAATAAACCACGATCATCTTTTATTATTTTATTTAGTTCCATTGAGCTTATTTTATACATTAATATTGCTTTGCTTTTTAAAATAAATTATTCGATATATTGCTCATTTGTTATACACATGGAAAAAAAATGGATGATTTTATAAGTCCAGTAAAACTATCCTGACTATTTTTGCCGAACTTATAACACTTTACTTGTCTAAAAATAAAAAATATCGGAGTTGTTTAACAGAAAAATAAACTTCACATAAGTGGTTATTTATCTTTATACATACATATATACCTGTGTCAATTCCATAAAATTTACTACATTTCTAGCGCATATTATTTTACACTTTTTACCGTGAATATCTAAAAAAACAAAGCTTTCCAAAAATGTTTTAAATCATTAAAATTTTGTAATAATAATTTTGAAATGTAATTTTAATATAATAATTGATTGAAAAACTGATAAAAGGACAAAAATATGCTTTTATGTACTTTTCCTTTATATTTATGTTCTCTTTCTGCAAGCAACTACAGAAAAATAACAATTTTGGAGTTATGTCGTTATAATAAAATGAATATATGCTACATACATAATGTATTCGTAAAATGAGCTAGCAATATTATATTGCATTATAATATATCCAGCAGTATGCCCACATGTAATCTATACACCTATATAGGATCTAATCTACAATATGTACATTGTACATCCAATCATGTGTCTAATTGTGTCTAATGTACATGTAATGTCCAATGTTTAATATATTAACATATGTTTAATCATTTAATACTTGTTTAATAATAATGCCTTATATTTAAAGAAGCAAGATAAAACGTTTAAAATACAAACGTAATACATTGACAAACATTACGTAATAAATTACTTACATAGCGCTACGAGTATCAGGTATATCACGATTACTTGGAAGACCGTCGGAGGCTTCCTGATTGAATTTATTCCTCGCGTATGGGTCCTCGCCTGCACGTAGACCACCTCTTGAAACGTACCTGTTGCACAAAGAAAATTATTTTGCCGTTGAATTTCTTGTTATTTTTTTCTACAATCCCTCGTCAAACCTGATATTTGGGTTTACGTGTGTTTATCGAGTGTCGAAATGATCGCGCCGTAAAATGCGACGTCCATCGTAACGAATATAACGGCACGTCGGTTATAATAGCGAATAGCAATGTCGATGAATGGCGTGGATAATGAAACATTTCAACATAATGTAGCAATAACACGCGGATATGTCCCGGCGCGATATGTTGCAGTTTCTAGTCTGGAAAGCTGCAAATAGACCGTTGCAAAAAAAATCCGAAGATATGTAACAGAAGATAATGTTTGTGTTGAAGGTGTAAAATAATTAATGCCAATGTTCCAACTTCGGACAGAAGTCGGAAGTCTCGCTGCAGCCGAATCAATATTACACTCGCAAATGCGTGCTGGAATGTTTAAGAGAGTTCGAGCCGACACTGAAAATACGCTTGCAAGTGAATGATGTTCAAGGTGCATATCGCGAAGCTAATAATAGCGAAGGAAGATCACCGTCCAGACTCACCCCTGTTCGTCAAAGTAATTCCACGTCACTCTCGGATCCGGAGTCGGTGCTGGCAGAAGCTCGGATGACATTACAATGGCTGTGCCGTCTGGATCCATGTAGCCGCCGGAATTTCCGCTGGCGGAAAGCGCCAGGGACGCGGGTTCTTTCAGCCGTAAGGCTCTGTTCTCATTCTGCTAACAAAAAGATTATTTTTCCATTAGAACTTGTCACACTTAAATTATTATAGACGTCGCGTAGCTATTAAAAAAAATATATTACAGCTTAATAGGTTTTTTTTAAATTTTCAATAATATATATTTCTAACTGATTCAGGATTGCTGCATCAACTCATCATACAATAATCGAGTGCATATTGAGAAGTGCATACTGGAAATTTGCAGTCAATAAACGTTCATTGTCGTTCTATAAATAAATTTCCATTAATTTAGGAAACTATTCTATGCTCTTCAGACTGTACTGTCGATACGTTCGAAATACGGTTAACTGTATTTCGCAATATAATGCAGTTAGATGTATCTCCATTCTCGTCTTGAACACATCCTGCCGCCTAAGCAATTTCGAGATCGACGGGACGGGACGACCCTTTGTAACTCGGCCTCGACTCCTTGCTTGGACCACTTGGCTTCGGCGCAGGAGTGAATTGTAAGGCAAGACGGTCTGCGTATTGACATATCATCGATATACGCCGTATTGATTTCGAGTCGCTATAGAGTTACGAGGGTCTTCGTATCGCAGTTGCATTGTGCCTTTGCCAGTGGATGTGTATTGTAAACGTCGATATATAGGTCATTGAACTTCGCTCATCAGGTTTCCGGGGATGCACCCCGCGCGCAGATTCGTTCCCTCGCGATACCGGAGATTTTCCGCGACATTTCTGGAGATAAGAGCGAACATTTTCACGGGCATGACGCAGGCACGTACAAGACTTGCGAGGTTACGTGAACAAACTTAAAATCGCCCTCGTGTTTCCGGGAGAAAATGTAAACGTGGCGATCGGCAAACGCTACCGTGGTACACCGACCGCTTTCAGTCGGATTACTTTCAGTCGAGCACTCGTGGCTTGGCAACAATGGACGTTTGTAGAATATTCGAATAGATGATAACCAGCTCGCTCGTTTTACTCAACAAGTTTTTTTTTTTTTTTTTTCAAATACATCTATATTAATTTATTTTTAAATAAAATCTATTGTTTAGAATTTTAATGATATATTGAAAACGTTTCGTGATTGTGCAGTATTCAAAAGACTGAACTGCGAGATTAAACAACGGAGGTTGTCGGATCAATTGTCGAATAGCAGAATGGACGCAGCAGCCGGTAAAGCGCCTTGAGACCTAGAGAGTAAGCGTGATAAGTGCGTTCTGCACTAGAACCATTAATGCATTGCATTGTACGTTGAAGCGGGCGAGCAACCGTTAATTTCACCGTGATTCTTCTCCGTCGGAAGCGCCTCCCCCGACTACAATCCAAATGGCAGTATTTTCCGCGAGCACGGATCGTTAACCTTACGACGTCGATCTCACGCGCGAAAACATCCAACAAAAGGAAACGAATAAAGCGAACAAGTATAAAACGTTGGGCGTGCCAAGGACAGCCGATGAGGCGCCGTTAAAATGAGAAGGGTTAGAGTAGGGAACCTATAGTGTGACCCGAGCCAATGCAACCGTGATGAAATATTAATTCACGGGTCACGGATCGAATTACAACCGGAAGCACACTTGGATGGTCAGTCTGCGGCAAGCTGTTGCATCCGGTTCCATAGCGGTTGAGTCCACGTGACGCCAAACACTCGCGTTGTTTTGCATAAAACTCGTATGAAGTCCTCGTATGATGCAGTCACCGAAAGGGTTGAACGCAAAAGTACGAATCAATTTTTTGTTGTTTCAACGTACATCCTTTTCACCTTTCGTCATGCAATCGAATTTTTAAAACCAGAAAGAGGATTTTATATAACGCTTTTGAGGATTTCACGGGTATTATCCTTCAAAGATATCGGAAGGTTTGCGGGTTATCGCCGTGTTTTCATCCATTACTAATGCGAGCGTTTGGTGAACCTTGCCGTTTACTTCATCAGGACGACAAGCGCATTGATACTGTACTCGGTATTTCTGATATCTTTGAGGGAATTTTATACATCTAATTATAATTTTAATATCAAGGATTTATGTAATCGCGCAATAGCATAACCATCAAATTCAACTAACTGTGACTCCAGCTTATATATTACAGTTATGTAATTATATCGCGTCACACCGAAATTGACAAATCCATGCCAGCGACGTATTGGCACTATTAGGACTACCAGTAATATTGGATTCCGGTAAAGGCAATCTAATAACGTTGTACAGGTTTAACCGTGCATGTAACGTAATACTACTGCAAAGACATCGTATCGAGATGCTTTAGAATTTAATCTCTTTAGTTTGAAACTTCACAATTCAATTGGGGAAATCACAATGTAAAATGTTCTTGTTAGTCTACTGTGTGTAAAAGAATTATGCGTGTAATTGAATAATTTCCACTCGCATTTTGATGTGTATACATATATATGTATATTTAAATTAATTACATTCAACAATTTGCAGTTTTTAAATTTAATAATTTGGTGAAAAGTACTATTTAATTAACTGAAAGCAAAACTATTTCTGCGGAATTTCTCGGAAAATGAAAATATTGACATTGCAATTATGTACATATATTATATTATTCCACGCATACATCTCTTGTTTTATTTATATTGTATTATGAAATGCTTCAATTACAGGTATGTGAACTATTGACTTCTATAACCAAGTTTGCGCTGTTTATAAGACTAAATGTCATAATAAACCAATAAAAACCATCAGACAATTGTGAATTAGGTGCTGTCAACGGTGCGCAGTATGTCTTTTTAATATAAAAAAGTTTATATTAAAAAAAAGTTGACAGAATCTATTAACTTTCTTTTTTTATATAAACTTGATATAAATTTTTAATGTAAACTCTTTTTTTATATAAACACATTCTGTGTTTCTCTTTCTCTTTTTTGATATAAAATAAACTTCCAAAAAAGCAAACTGCGCACCGTCGACAGCGCCCAATTGTTTAGTTTTCATTTGTTTATTATTAATTTGTTATCTCGGAAATTTAATTTGATATTGTTTCCTCGTTAAACGTCATAAATAAAAAAAAATGTATCTTAGTCTTTCATCGACATTGCTTTTTATTCTTTTCCGTATTTTCAGAACAAATTGTTCTTTTGTTTTTACAGGTACGACTGCAGCGTCGCGGAGGTACTATTTCTTTTTGCGAGACAAAGCGATGAACGTGACTCACATAAAATTCATTGCATATGCACTGATGCAATGATACGCAAAACCGGAAACGCCTTTTGGTGTATAGTAGTTGGACAATAGCCACACGCGGAGATCACACGTTTGTTGCAAACGAACTCGCGGTGGAAGTGTAAAAAAATGATATGGAAATACATAATAAAAAGAAGAAGCGACGAACAGGGCATATCGAATCAAGGCGGATTCGCGGATCGTTGCGGTTTTGTAATAATTAATTCGACTTGGTTTACCACATATACTATTTTCCAGTGTAACGACACTACCTACCATCGCAAAGTCGTATATATATAATTTAATCGTTTCTCAATTCTTTTATATTCTGTCTTCGGGAAATGTACTGCGTGCAATGTATATTCAACGTTATCATTTTATTCGAAGGAGATTCTCCGGAGATTAAAAGAGTTTAAGAAGAAGCTTGAAGAGTAACAAGAAGACACTTTCTTCCTCACCTCTGCGTTAAAGAAACCAAGTTAAAACTTAGCCAGTTAGCATCCGATAATGTTATTTACGCGCGTAATTGCCGCGAAACTCCGTAGCGTTCGTTGTTGATCGACTTACGTCGATTTGCACGCGCACCCTTTACAGCTTCTTTAAATATGCATTCGCCAGAGAATGCAGTGATTTGCGTATCGTACGTTAATTTGTCATTGTCACGACACTTTCCCGACTTGAGTGCGATGTTCTTAGATACAGTTCGCCAAAGTTGTGTCTTGAGGTTAACAGGCGATTAACGTCGATAAAATGACGTTAAAGTTTCACGCGTTTATCATTTTGGGATTATCAATCAATTTACGATAGAATTTTTAATATAACAATTCGAAGATTTTCTTTATCCTGCTTTTCAGCTAATCAAGCGTATAGATTTTGTGTGCGTTTCTCACTATTTAAAAATGAAATACGATACGTTATCGATATATTTACCCTGTTACTAATTACAAACCGCCTTTCTTGAAATATTAAGTGGGCAAAGAGGTTTTATCGACATTCGAAGAGAAGGACAACTGCCGATTTTGTGTTTGAATGAGGCAATAGCAAATATGTCATTCCCCGTTATTGTTCTGTATTATCTCGCCGAATAACCAAAATCGATCGACGTAATATTGCCAAGGTACGTGATTTCACGATTATTATCGACGAGGGTGGCATTATTAATGCGGTTATTGCCATGGAGCATGTGTACGCTGTAATGTAAGCCAGTTACTGACATATTATTATTAGGCAGCTTTGATATGAGCATATAAATTGATGAAAAGGGCTTCATCACATCGCGAATGATAATGAGGCATAAGCGCGAAGTCACAGAATTATTTATTTATAACTGTTTGATTAATTGCAATTTAGATATGTAATATTCCAATTTATAAATTCGTCTTTGACGAAGATAATTATATTGTATCATTTTGATAATTATATCATTGGATCATTTGGATAATTATATCATTTTAATTGCAAAATAATTTGAAGAATATGAGACATGTCGTTTTGCACATATAAAACTAAAAAGACTCTATGTGTTCTTTGATATAATTTTTGTATGTTTAATATAATTTAATATTTTATACTAAAAGTAAAGTTTCTGATATTTGTGACCATTTAATATTTGTCGCATAATTATATGTTAGCCTATAAATTATAATTATATGATTATTACTGCTACAATGTTAGTAATAATAACTATACATATGTATAGTTCTATCCGAGGTTCTATCTCAACGAATACATAGTTGACATCAAAAAGATTATGAATTAATGTTATTGTTACTAAAAACGGTTGCAATTATTTTATTTTAATTGTAATTTATATTTCCAACCTATATATATATTTATTGACAGATTTATACATATAATTATTATTACATTACAGCAGTAATAACCACAATTATAGTAACATGTAATTATATAGTCATAAATATCAAAAATTTTTCTCTCAGAGTAGAGAGAGTGATGATTATAAAAATATAAATATATTTATATAGGTAGATACAAGGGACAAGTTAATTACTAGTGAATAACGAGCAGTTGTAATATACGAATAAGCGATGCCAACATCATAAAACGGAAATGGTACATCTTCTTACAGCTTAATTATAACGTGCCACTTTTACATTTCTATCAATCATATTATACTTTAAATTCCATAATATTTATTATACATACTATGCAATATACAATATGCTCCCTGCTTGCTATTTATATTCATATCAAAAAGTCGAAATACTTGAAGGCAGTCTTTTCACTATCCATTGAAGATCAAGACGAGAAAGCCAAGAGATAGCGTGCGATACATTTTCCTATGGTTACTTCGTTTATAAGAAAAGATAGCTTATATCTCAGCTTATATTATTCACAAGATAGCTTGTCCGATTTGCTTGTCTGATACACTTTATTTTCTGAAAACATCTTAACTGACGCTACTTTTCTTTTATGTAAATCCTTATATAATACAAGGTGCTGAAACTAAAGAACGCAAAAAATAGATTATTTCATATTATAAGAAATAAATAAATTATTCAAATTTAAAATTATATTTATGCTGTTCAGTAATAATATAGAATATTATTGTTTGTCTCATTCAAAAAGCTGAACTCGTTACAATATAATTACAATTTACGTTGTAAATAATATTTTAATAGACATAAATAATTATATTTAATTTATAATGAAAAATTGTATGTTTTTATTAAAATTAAATAATTACGTACATCAGTTTTTGCGCATTATTATTTCGAGATGATATCAATCGCCTTTGTTTTTCAAGATAAAAAAAATGTTTTTACTACTTATTCAATGGTCTACTATGGTCGCCTATTTACGTGCGAGGAAGATAAAACTGATAACATATAGTGCTTGACTGGAAAAAGAAGAAGGTTCTGTGTCGTCCACGTGAAAATATAGTCTGTAGGAGTCCGACAGCAACTGTTTCTTTCTCAATACACACTCTGTCGTAATTTTGTCGAGGGCGTGGAATTTTCTGCGATTTCCATCTCCGGAGGGGCGCTCGGTTGGCATTTTGGATCGACAGAGTGCGAAGAGAAGGATGAGAAGGGTGGAGAATAGGAGGACAGCAAGGGAAACACGGGAATACACACGGCACGGAGAACACCGAACCCGTCCGATATGTTTTCACTGAGTTATGAGTAGATTTGCATATAGAAACTGTCCGTGGTGGCGGAAACGGATTTGCCCACAAGCAGACAAAGTAGGAAGGATGACACTTGGACACGACGTCGGTATTAAATTTGCGGTGTTGGTCGATCTGATCTTGGGATTAAGTATTGTTACGTGGAGGATCACAAAGAAACGGTTTATTCCTGAATCCTGCACGAGCAACGACAACTCGCTAAATTCTTGGGGTGGATGAAGAAATAAGCAAGGAGATTGCGTGTAGGACGAAACAATTTATTCTCACGTCTGTCAGTCTTAATTGGAATACGTAGCTGGATGAAGCTGGCCGAAGTGAGAAAGTTTAATATGGTGGAGGAAGTATTTTAAGATAGACGGAAACTCGACGGAAAGAAAGTAGATGTACTGAATACTGATATTCATTCTCGGTCAATTTTTACCAAGCAGTGTGATAATACATATAAATCTGAAAACGAGAGACTTGACGCAAATTGAAGATAATGACATGCAAATATGCATTTTGCGAGCGGCGTTTGCAGTTTTTAACGCAAATTTAATGCAAACCGTACGTGCGTTTGGTTTCCAGTGAACTCAGTCCAACGTTATGTGCGTCGTCCAATTAAGAAGGGCGTATTAACGCGTGTTATTGTTACAAAGGGTTAATTTTGCAGCAAATTCGACTGGTCCAAATCTAGTTAGCCGATGGCTCATTTCAGCCCTTCATGGACCGACCGTCCTGTATACATTGGGCTCTTGCGGTTAATGGTCGGCTCGTCCCATGTCACCTGTGGCGGTTCGGACGATTGCAGAGTGGACCGCGGGCTTTCACGTAATTTAATGTTTCCGCAGCAATCCAGTTGTCAGCGCAGTGTGGGTCTCTGCCTTAATCGAATCTAAGATGTACTTCATTTCACCGTGTCACATTTAGCCACGAAAAGAAATGTACGTTGAAGAAAACAAATAACAAATGATCATATAATTAAATTATGATAATTAAAATCTTTCTCTCTTAGTATAGAATGATTTTAATTCAGTGTTGTCAACACGTTAATATAATTTTGCATTTACAAGCGTCATTTCAACGTGTTTCACAATACACGTCATTTCAATAAAGATAATTCTCTCAGTTCTTCAATTTTATATGTTTGATGTATAGACTTCGCCGAGTATAAATTACAACTTTATACGACTATATATTCGCACACAAATAATATTACCAATAACTAATCGTAACAGTGCGAATGTGCTGGTTCGTACAAAAGAACGAACGTAGATTACAATAAAATCGTTAAAATTATGAAGTACTGAATTACGGAAGTTACGGCATTTAAACCATAGAGATCGATGGCGCATACATTGCAATATAATCCTTTGTTAATAATAAATTTGTTTGGCATATTGCCGCGCGTAACAGAAATTTATAATTATTAGTCTTTCCTCTTTTCCCGCGTATTTATTTTTTATACCATCTGCATATTGTACGGATTCCGTAATCAAATTCTCCATTAAAATTCCAAATCGAGGACCATCGACCGCGTAAGCAAACTAATAATAAACATTTATTTATAAAACGTTACTGCCAGGCAAATATTTATTTATTGAATAATTTATACAATTTCATAATAACTCTTTAAAATCAAAAATTAATGCTACAGCGATATTAACGTAAATTTAGTTATTCGTCTGATCTACCTACTATATTTAATCCAATTATTTCCGTTCGTAATATATCTAGTATATTCTTTGTGTGTGTATTTTAAAAAAATTATATTAAAACTGTTAAATTTACTATGAGAAAAAACAGTAAAACGTTAAAGTTCTGATTTTCTGCAAAAAAAGGAATTTTTTTATGTGTACAATCTAATCGCGCGAGTTTTCTCCATTTTCGAGGGATGCGTAAGTCTACACAAACTGCCTCAATTCTGGTACACAATACGTCCTCGATCGTGCTCGAGTACACGACGAAATGAAGAGAGTATGGAATACGAAGATGGGATGGGGAAGTAAGACGCGAGGAGCTCCGGTAAGACGGGAGGAATTGCTTAATCTTTCATCAATTCCCTTAATTAACTGGCAACAATAGCAGCTGCCTCTTCGATCCTTTCTACGAAACGAAGGCCGACATCTTGCGGGATGTACTGCCGACAGTGAAATTCGATGTCATGTACAGAAGACTATTTGTTCGTGGAGAGACTTCGATTATCTCCTGTATTATATGAAATAAAAGAAATCTCTTTTTCTCTTTTTTCCTTGTTCTTCTTGTGCAACGTTGAAAAAAAAGATGTTAGCCACAATAAAGTATATCGTTGTTGGCTTTATGAGAGCATCTCTATGTAAAAAATTATAATCGTAAAATAGCTATAAATCAATTTTAAGAGCTTCCAAAAATTTGATAAAAGCAATGACGATGTTGATAATGTTGTTATTTTGTATAATTTAATTTTTTTCTCTTCTGTCTAAAAAATTCGACGGATTATTACTTATCGTCTGAAAACAGCTATGAGTACAGAGTAAACTGTCTGAGGCGCCCACGAAATTTCTCTTGGAACAAAACCCATTGTGCGCGAGACAAAGACGAAGAATCCAGTGCGAGTACCGCGCAGCATTAATATCCTCGATACCGACTCGATGCCACCGACTGGCAGCGAAAGGGTTGAGTAAACCAGTCCCAATAGATATGGGAACAATAGTAAGAACCCAATGGAATGACTGTCATTTCCACCCTCGGCCTCTTTTGGCCACCGCCAGAAGGCTGAAGCGACCTCGACACTTAACGAAACGACGTTTCTTATCGATCTTCCTGTTCGCTCGGATGTGAACAACCGTACCGCGATGCGCACCGCGATGAAGAGAAACCGAGGATACAACTTGCTCCATCATTTCCTTTTATTTTTCGACCTCTCGCAATCTCACTCTCTTCCTCCCTCCTCTCTATCCGTCTTTCTCCCACATCGCATGAAACTGCACGTAATGGTATCGTGGAATCACGTTTGCTAACTCGCGGTCTGGAACCCTTGAGAAACGGTGAATTTTTTTTCAAACACAACCAGGTCAGCGAAAGATAACTCACAAAGTTCGGCGATTTTTTACCTGCCGCAGCATAAAATGAATTTTTTTCTGCCCCGACGATGGTGAGAGATAAAAAGCTCAAGCCTAAAACATTGCGTTTTAATAAAGTTAGACATTTAATTAACGCTCTTTCTTTTGAGTAAGTTCGTTTTAATGAAATATTGGAATATTCCATGATATGTTATATGAAATATGTACGTATAAAGTTATTTTTTATTTCTGGGTCCGAAAAATCAATTCGGCGTGCAATTTGAGAGACGACAAATATGATATATAAATGTATTTGGAATTATTTAAAGCCCTTAAGATCCAATGACCATTGTTACTTCTTACTTATCGCATATTCGATCCTAATAAATCGTTTATATTATTTTTCTTTTATTTGAGATTTATAAATATATAACGTATGCGCTTCAAAGCATACTCTTAGATTAGACGCAAACAGTCTCATATGATTTTTACAGTAATTAACTTATAAAGAATAGGGATTAATTTTTAAATTTTTTAAAAGAGAGAGAGGCATTATATACTGCGATGGCTTTTTCATTTTGTCAAGATTAATAAGTGTAACAATTAAATCCTATTAGACTATGAATAATATAATATATACAGAAACAATTCCTGCCTCTTTATCTAATGATCGTAAAATGCGATATTATATATTTGATGTTGATTAAAATTTCGTGAAACATGTGCACACAGCATAGATTCTATTTTTAATATCAGATTCAGATATGCGGATCCAGGAGTGTACCACTCGTGTAATCCACGTGGTTGCTGTTGCGTCTAGCGTGACCTGTATGCTAAGCTCCACGTCTACAGAACCACATGCATCACGCTGATATAGGAGACATTAATGCCACGTCGTACGAACTACACGTGCCACCCCATTTCAAACCGTGCGGCCGTCAACCTGGATTCTTCATCTTTATCTCCGGCAGAATTCCATTTATCTCCGTTACCATGTAGTTTTGCGAAGTGCACCCGGAATATTTCGTAGCGCGACGACTATCTCATTATCTATGAATGCTCGATGTAACGAGTTGCTCATCGACCGTAAAGAATATATTTACGATCTTATGTCATGATAAATTATGTTTTATCTTCGGTTAGTCTCAAGATAATAATTTTATGACATGTTTATATGTCGTGAGATATAATGATACAATGTTCATTTTGTGTTTGCATCAATGTCAGCCTCATATCAACTTACGTATTATAATAAATTGCATATACATATGTCGCTGTATAGATGAAGTATATAAAATTAGACAGTACTTACTTATTAATAAAGTTAAATAATAATTACTCTGGATCATAAGGCTTATTTGTTATTAAATGTACCATAAAAATATTTGTTTCTGATATTCGCAAAATAATCATTGAATGCAAAGTTTCAGTCTTTTTTTCTTAAGTATTGGTACGTACGTACATAAATTATATGTCAATGTAAGAAGAAACGCATTGTATAAAGATAGAAAATGTGAAATACATATAATACAATACGCATCCATAGCTTATAGCAAGGAACTGCAATAGTCGATATCAGACGAAGAGGCGCGAGAAGCTCGAAACCAGAAGAGCTTTCCCGTGTCCTCAGCAGTCCTCTCTAATGTAAATTTACTGTCGGGCTGTTACTCTTAGCAGTTTCTTTCTTGCGGAATGCACCACGCGGCGTGGCGGTCCAATCACATTTTTTAATCGGCGTGCCGCGTCGCTGTGAAGTATGAGCGTATTTACGAGGTCACGGAGATCGAAGATGAGACCAGTCACGGCTGCCAGAGAACATATTGATTTTTTTGGCCAAGAAAAAAAAGAGAAAGAGTTTCTCTTCTCTGGCGGCCGACGCTTATCATCGGAATCGTGATTCTGCTGATAATGTCATGCTTTCATCGTGAGAAGCAATAGGTATATCGAATAAAAAGAAAGTACATATTATACATGTAAACGTTAATATTTGACATACTATAAAATATTTTAATATGTACATATATGTATAGATTTGTATATTTAATTAACGAAATGAATAAAAAACATATAAATCTATATATAAATACGCGCGCTACAAAAAAATTTTTATATTAATAATAAAAAATAACTAATTATTATAAAAATAGAAATTTGATTTTTTTTTCTGTTTAAATTGGTGATGATTATTTTTACAATTATTAATTCATATTATTAAATTTTTTCAATTAATTTTGTATTCGCGCACTGAAAAAATCGTTAAGTGAAACGTTTGGACGCAGATTACGTGTGGCGTGAAAGTGATGCGTTCGGATGGAAATTGATTTTTACGCCGTACAGACGTGACGCGTTATTTCTCGCGTGTTCACGCATGAACCGATAACAGTGTAATTTATCAACGAATGGAAGAGAGTCGTCAAGCGATCGACATACGTTATACTCGATGGCCGCGATAGCGGCGAACGTGTTATGTGTCGATAACCTTTATGGCAGTACACAGACTGCCAATTTAAGGAAGAAAAAGTTATGAAAAAAGAGAAAATTTAGAAAAATTAATAATATACGATTTTATGAAAATACTATGATTATAAGAAAGATTACTTTTTATAAGATAAATGATGTTCTCTCAAGTCGATGCTATGAAAATGAGCTTTTAAAACAGGTTATTGCTTCCTGTGTCTAATGCATATTTCGTTATTAGATTTTACATTATCAATTTTTTTGATTCTTGTAAACACAACATCAAAGAAAAATAGATACCCTTGTGTGAATAATTATTTTAGGAATGACATAAACCACAAAACTAAATTTTAGAGATTAATTACTTTACTAAAAGATTATTTTCTTCCAAGTTTTACAAGTTTAATAATGGTTTTAATATAAATAATATAGTAAACGCAACATTAATGCACGTCAAACCTTCTAAAATATAATATTGCTAAAATTGATGAATTTTTTCACATTGGGAATTCTTGTGTAGAGCACTCGACAAAAATATATCTTCCCCTAAAGTTGCGACGCATACAAATTTCTCGAAACGTTTTACTGCTGCAAAAGCAGAAATAGGGCACAGAAATTTCTCTCATTTAACTATATTTGTCAGACTTGCAATTTACGCATGGTTGCAGCGTATGCAAACCTATTTTCATAACCACACCACAATCTATAGTAAAGGTGAACTTCGACGAATCTTGTAATGCATGTTCGCGTATAAAGTCACGCACGAGTCGCACGTCCCGAGAAGCATGGCAAGGATGGGTAAAAGCGATGGTTGTAAGAAAGTGCGACGAGGCGAAGATTAAGAGCACCCATGGGACGAATAAAATAGAGGGGAAAGAAACGGAAAGTTGCAGACGGAAAGGACGTTTCGTCGCGCGTCTCGCTTACATAATATCTCTCGTCGACTTTGAGTTCAGCAGAGGAAGAGAGACAGCCCTCTCGACTCCACTTGAGTAGACAGCAGATTCACAACGAGAATAACGGAGTGTAGTGTATTTACAAGTACAGACTTGGCTAAAAATATTAGACACTTTATTACTCATTATTTAAAGTTTTTCGTTGAAAAATTAATTTGGCATTTGCCGTAAATTGTTTTCGTAACCAATAACAATAGGTAATAATGCAGGTAAAAGGATTCCAGATAAATAAAACAAAAATATATAGGTGCTCAATATTTCTTGCCAAGACTGTACGCCTCCTCGAAATTTGTTTTCGTTACCGATAAGATTAATGAAGCGTCATCATTGATAGCGATCTACACAAGTGGAATTTATTATACAAAGTTATCGAAGATCTGTAGCCATTCTTTTCAATCATACGTACATACTTTTATCAATTTGTAATATTAACATATGTAATAAAAATATTGCATATGAGTAAAATATAATAAAAATATAAAAAATAATAAAAACATCATAAAAAATTATATGCGTGCAGGTGGTTGTAAATATTGATTCGGTGATCGCTTTCGCGAAAAATTTATGACTTTATATTTATGATATAAATTTGTGCGTTTCATTCATATGTAAAAATACGATATTTATTTTTCATTTTATTATCTTTTTTACTTCCTACCAATTTACTATAGATGGTGGGATTAAATTTATCCCTTAAGTGAGTTTGTGCGAGAGATTAAGGAGATTTCCCTCATTTTCCACTCGGCACAGAAGTATTTTTACATCCCGACGCGACGTCGAGTTCCTTTAATTCCAGCTCGAGATTGAATTAATCGAACGGTGGGATTGCCAGAAGTAATAGCTGCGTCGTCGTAGGATTCGTAAAGGCCACGTCGCGTCGTGTCGGCTCGATTCGGAATTCGTGAACCAACAGAAGATTTCCACGACGGCGTTTCTAACGGAAGTGAATAGGATTCCTGAACGAGGAACAATGCAATTTATTGATGCGCGACAGGGAGATTAACGGTAAGCTTTCTAAAGCGTATTTTTAAAACAGTCGTTATTCTTTAATCGAATTTGCATTATTCAGTAGCAAAAATATTAAAATACGTAACATTTTAAAATAGTACAAAGACATGTACTTACTGCTTATATCTTAAACAGTTTTTTAAAATTTTCCTTAGATATCCAATTTTCTGTTATATTTGAGAAATATTGCATTGGTTATTACGTTTTCATTAAAATTACAAGAATAATTTGTGCTAATAATTTTGGGAGAGAAAGACGTATCATTAACGTGCATGTACGTGTATACGCAAAAGTATTTAATTAAGAAAACGCATTTACATGTGTAAATTTACATGTGCATTTACATGTGTGTAAAAATTATTCGAAAAAAGATATTTATTAAATATTAAAAGTGCTTTGTTTTGAACTTCTTGACTGAGAGTAAAATTAAGAAAAAAAAAAAACGTTTTATCCTGGTAAAGAAAAAATACAATAAAACAATTAATAAATATAATCAATATAAAACAACGCGTGATTAATTAATACGAGAATATAGTTTTTACAGAAACGCTTTTTGCAGTGTTTGCCAGTAATATAAGCCCTGTTGTTTTTAATCGAGATATCTAGAATGAGGTCGAACCGATATTGTGGTAGAATGGATAATGGGGCGCGTTTTTAATTTAAGACGGAAACACAATTTTTTCCGTGAAATTTTTACGCACGCAAAGTCGCTGCACATTCCGCGAAAAATAATCCTCACAACGCTCGGGAATCGGATGTAGGTATCGCCACCGTCGCTGGCGTGCTAGTAACCATAACGCTTTTTTTTTTTTCAATTTACAATTTCATCCCCTCAGTTTTACGGCGACATAAAGCGTTCATAAATTTTGCGGGACGTATCCATCGTCCGCTATGACCACTAGCACGATTTTTCCTTCGCGATAAACAACTTTGGTATAAAACACTGGACAAGTAATTAATGACAGGATACATTGTAAGCCGTAGAGCTGTTAATCTAATTTCAACTTGTCACAGTTGTCGCGTTATCGTACGATGTAATTTGTTGGAAAAGTTACAGAAATGTAGGATACCGCGATAAAAAAACTATCAAAAAAGTTATTTTCAGCCAACAGCGATATTTTATGACATGTATATGTGTTAATAATTAGATCCTATAATTGAAAAAGGAAATATATTATTCTATTTGCTCGTAGCATGTGCTAGAGTTTCAGTTCTCGATTAAGAGTAAAATTACATTAACTTTTAATCAGACAGGTAGTTTAAAAGTATAGTCTTATGAGAAAAAGGGGAACCTAAGAATAAACTTTGAGGCTTCTAGAGATCTGGACAATTCCTTTTTTTATTTCCCTTTTCCCTGTGAACAAGGTTTTAAAAAAAACTTATACTTGGATAATGTAACCATTCTACCCGATCTACTTAAGGATTTAATAATAATGTAGAGAAAAAACAGCAAAAACGATTATTCCTCATATTTTTATTGAAAATTAATGTTTTGTTTCCAACGAATTAGTTCCGACTATTACAGGCAATTTGACAAAATAATAAAAAAAAAAATGAAAGAAAACGTTAATGTTAACTGCGTGACGGAAAGCTATACGGTAGTCACTGAATGATTCGATCGCTCATGCGCTGGAATGCCCGTCATTAGGGCGATAATGGTATGGAACAAGGCGATTTCGTGAGATATTAGCATTCTGGGTTGGCCGAGATTGTCGATCGGTCTAGACGCGAAATGACACCCTGGATTCACCACAAGGACCACATCGATTGACTTAGCATTTCCCTAAAGATCAATTTCCGATCAATTCATAACGGAAATTATGCGTCGTGGATATTACGTAAAGTCACAGCGATATTACTGAAGGCTTGGGTCGTGTCTTGGGTCGTCGTAGCGAGAACGAATTTTTAAAGGGAATCCGCTCCTTCAACTGTACCAAGTATGCATTTTATCGTTCACATTTACGGGAAGCACATACAATTTTGTTTAAATATAAATATTTAGCTAGATTTGAAAACAATTTTGTTAAATTATCAGAATATTTATGTAGAAAATTTAAATGTAATAAGTAATACTAGAAAAAATTTTGATATTCTAACAATCAACTTGAAGGTGTCCTATACTATTTATTAACTAATTTTTATCTAGCAAATTTTTAGATATTTCGACAAAACCGTTTTTTCCGTATTATTTTATTTGATGTTACTATGGGAAAATATCAGAAATAAATTTTTAACATTAAAGAAGAACAAAAAAATAGTAAAGAAGATGACAGACGAAATGTATTTTGGATAAAGTTGACTTATATTAATAGCACTTTGAAGTATTATTATATATCATTCATGTTAAGTAGATTCTCTCTTGAGGAAAGACTTCTATGAAGACTAATATCGTTCGCCAATAGAGATTATCTGATTTATACACGTGCCGTGAACATAATCCCGGATCGGCGTTCCAGGCAACCGGGTCGGTTTATACGTAACGCATCTGTCGCGCTAGATCGGACCGATTAATTAATTTCCGATAACGATTAAACGCGTTGCGGCAAGGTGTGTCGAAGTATTTGTCAATGTTAAATAGGCATTTACTTATTTAAACTGACGTTATGTCCCAAGCGAACGCCTGGTGGTGCCTGATTGTTGTTGGCGTAGGTCAGCTTTAAGCCCTGCACATACGTAGATACGTACGTGCGCTTTCCGGACTAACCAAGGATCACATGGTGGAGGGGGTGTAAGACGATTAATTCCGGTGAAATTGAATCGCTGGCGCTAATTCCCAAAAGACTCGTATTTCCGTCGAAAGTACGAGCGAGAGCTTCGAGAGACGTCACGGGCGAGAATCGTACTCGCCATGACTTTCGAAAGTTTGCATGAGCATTAATTTCAGTCGGCCAAATGCCGACTTAATTTCTCCGAACATCAAGCAACTGACTCGCAAGATTGAAATCGGTCAGAATTTATTTTGAACGATTTTAACTTTCACGAAAAACACCAAGCGAACACAATTATTCTTCGTCACAGTTATTTTATTATTATCATACGTATTTCTATTAAACAAATGTTAATATCAAGTATAAAGTAAATTTTGGAAATATAAAGTTCAAAATTAATTCAACTGTACAATAATAACATGAGGGAGAGAAGTGTCTCATATGTAATCAAACACATTCACTAACGAGATTCGCGTTCTCTCGTTTCATTAAACATCATCGCGCGTCTTCTCTCAGTTTCAACATGCGTTAACGATTTCTCCTGCAGAATCCGTGAACTTAATTAAAGTAATCATCGCTGGCTAAACATCCGATGGTTCCATTGCAATGGAAATGCCTGCAGTTCACGAATACGCTAAAGTGAAGAAAGGAAAACCGTGCGTATTTACTCAGAGCACGTAACGATGATCAAAGAAGACTATACTTTCCCAGTAGTTAATAAAAGCTGTACTTGTAAGAAAATTATTAAGGAATAATATGAAATTGACTAATGGCAGCCGACGGGTTCTATATTAATAATTTTTTTTTACGAGAGATCGACGACGAGGTTATAAAAAATACATATGTTCGTAATTTGATCGGGATCAACAAGCAGAATCTACTCGATTCGCCGAGTATCGGAGTCCTTTGAGACTCGCCTTGATTGGCTTTCAATCCAAGTCTCGGCACGTTACGATATCTCCTAGTTGCAGCTTTCAAACGAACATCCGCAAGCGGAGGTTCACGTCTGGCCTTAGGATCGACTCGCGCGATCGTGATCAATAGACAGACGTCGAACGTCCTTGTATATGGCTGCGTACAGCAAGCGGGCCGCCGATTGCTCGAAACTTGGAATTGGGACAGACATCCTGGTATCTGCCGACAAGCAAGCTGCACGCCTACGTGCATAAGCCCGTTGGACTGGGCAACGCGATCGTTTCAGTGCACCCGGCGTTGCAACTGTAAGGAGCGACATACACAAAGGTCGGAGTGTTCAGAGAGTAAGGAAAGAGCCTTTCACTTTATGTGATTCATTTAAAAATACGGAAAGTTCTGCTAAAGTATCTAAAAATTTAGCTATAGATACACACAAATCTAAAAATAATTTTATTTGGATCATTAAAAAATAATTATGTAAAACACTCAAGCTGCTAAAATGTTAAAACTTTTTGCAGCATTGTCATCCACACACGCATGTACGCACGCACGTATGCACGCATAATGCTTAAGCCCTTTACATATTATAATTATTTCAATGATGAAATAAAATTATTTTCAAATCTATGTAGCTAAATTTTTGAATACTTTCGTAAAATCGTTTTCTATTTTCGTGAAGTCTCTCCTTACAAGATTTATATGTCAGATTTAGATGAGTTGTAAAATGCATTAAAATTGTTAAAAAGTTGGAAAATTTATTTATACAATTTGAATAAAAAACATATGTATGTGCTATTATAATAGAATTCTTGAATATCTTATACAAGTATATCGTCAAATAATTTTGTTTAGTATTCAAAGATGTTAGAGCCAATTAATGGAGAAGTCTTTATATAATACATCAGCAGTTAATGATCATCATTTTTCAAAAAGTACAACTTCTCCTATTCAGATTCCGTACGAGGTACAAAAAGGCAACCGGTTGATAGATCCTAGATAACTGATTATATAGTACGTCGAATTGATCGTACATATGGGTACGTATACATTTGCAAATCTGACGCCATTACGTTGATGTGCGGAGACTCTGTCATTCGCAAGGTGATACCTCACGTCACGACTAGTCTTGTCGACGCCTCGTGAGATCGTCAGCAATGCGAAAGCGCGATATCTCGAGGTGCCGAGATACCCCGTAATGCGGAAGTCCGAGACTATTCCGTGACGTCAGTTATCCGATGTCCCACGTCTGTAAGATAAGCATAGTGGATTGTCCCGCGGATTTTTCGCGAATAAAACGCTTTTCATGAGATTGAACGAAAACGACACGACTTGTAGTAAAGATGCGTCGATAAATCTGAGTATTTTGGGAAAGAAGTATACGTCAATTGTTCACCAATTGTAAGATTCGATATAATTTTAATAAAGGCGTGTATTTAAATGTCTAATAACGGAATTTCAAATCTGTAACAAAATTTAAACGACCTGATTAAACGATAAACTTTTTTTTCTAATAATAAAAAACATTTTAATTGCGCAATAGTAGAAGAAAAAGTCATAAGTGACAGAGCAATCACTATCTTTTTCTTTTTCTTTTTTTCGTACTGGTGCATTTTTTAAAGTTGTAGTCGGTTAGATGAGATCTAGCGAGGATGCGAACAGATGAGTAGGAAGCAGACTGGAAATGTGAGCTGCCTTAACTACCTTCGAAGTAGTTAAGAACAGAGACGAGCCTCGAGATTCGTAACTTTCGATCAGATTCGGAGTTGTCGACACTTGGCTTGAGTGTGTACGTATGTAACAGTGCGTACGTATGTGTGCATACACCGCATTCACTCATGTTGTCCAAATCGCTAATCGAGTAAAATTGAGGACACAAAAGATGGATAAGCTACCAACTTGGTCGACAATTTTAATAAATTCGCGGAAATTGCAATCACAATCGTGCAATTATAAAAGTATTTTTATTATTGATCCAAAGTACAAAGAGAGTAACACTGAAAATAGCGTATTAAAAAAGTTTTCAATTTTTTAAATTATTAATCTTGGAAATAATTATGATATCCTTTGGATTATATAGAGGAGAGTGTTCTAAATCGAATCGTGTTCCAAATCGGATCTTTTTAATTTAAATAAATACGGTTAAGCAGATTTGCGTGCTATTTATAATGTAAAGTCCTTATGAGACACTGAACATGTAACAGCAGTTTGGCAGTACTCTGTCATAACGTTCATAGACTAGACGCAAATATGTATTTTCGATTATTATGCGAAAATTTTTTTGAAAAAAAAAATTCTTGTAAATCATTATTTAAAAGATGTTAAAAATTTGAACGGTAATTGATTTGAGATAATGAAAGAGTATAAAATTCAAAAGAATCCATGTCCAAATCGGACCTCTCTTTGGGTGTTCAAATCGGATCCACACAAAAAACCCTAAAAAGACGAGTAAGCCAGTTAATTCATTGAAGAAAGAAGGTTTGCCACAACCTGGTTGCAGTACCAGTGATCGACCGACCAAATCTGGTCTAAAGAACACTAAATCAATAAAATGTCATGTTGACATTTTATGATGGAACTATAATGAGTTCCAAATCGGACCGAAAAATGCATTTTTACAATTTCCATTATAGTACGACACAGATAAGAGAAACGTCAAAATGATCTGAAGCAAAAATGAAGGAAATTAAATGATTTTTCGAACGGCACCATTGGTTTTATGACCGGACTATTATAGAAAACAAAAACTTCAAATAGATCTGATTTAGACCACTTTCCCCTACGTATGTAATCAATATACAAGTAGTAAATTTTTATATTTAGATAACATTTTAAGCAGTCATAATTACAATACCTCTTTTCATAATAGTAAATTTTAAATTTGTCATGTCAATTCAACGTAAATTGAAGCAAAAGCCAACTAACGCTATAAAGAAGGAATCTCATGACAGAAATTTACGAGACGTGCCTTATTGAATTATCGTCGTTGCTACGAATTCTTCGACGTGTCTAGAACGACGAAAGAATTTGTTGCGACGTGAAGCTCTGAAAATCAGTTCAAGTTTTTATCAACAGGATTGATGAGATACGAAAAGATCGGCCGTCACGTTTAAGAAAGTAACAGAAACGCATTTTTCTGATTTAAAGAAACACAAATGAGAACAGATCAGATATAATAAATTGATAAATAAGAGAAATCTTGTCAAGACAAATAAATGATATGCATAAGAATAAAAATTAATTGGGGGGAATTTTCAGATAGAGTTGCGTTTCAAGACCGAAGATTGTTCGGCGCGCAAGTTGGGGGGGGGGGGGGAGGGTTGGAGGGGAATATATATATACACATATATTACTTTAATAAATATTGCGAAAAATATTACTACGTCGACCCGCCATCAGAGGTCTATAGATATTCGCGAAAATTCTCGCAAGTGCTTTGATACGCGTATATCTGTATATATAAAATCTCGATTTAATAACTTAAACAGGCGTCTAAGGTAGGCTTCCACTACAATGCCTTACTGATGAGTCCAGTAGTGGAAGTTGGGACGAAACGCCATAATACGTGATATTCTTCGCAATATATTAGATTGATTTAAAGATTAACAAAAATTGGCTCATTGCCCTTATCTCAATATATTAGTTGTTTAATACATATTGAGCCTTTTCACAAAACATTTAATAAAAATTAATTAATAATAAAAATTAAACAGACATAATATAATTCAGTAAAAAAATACACTACCTTTAATATTAAACTGAAACGCATAGACTTCTATTATCTATTTATATTTTAATACTTTTTAATATATGCATATAATTATATTATACTATTACTTCACTCTTCGATTTTATGAAATTTTATAACACCTTTGTCATTCTGGATTTTTAAACTTCAGCACAGATTTTTATATTGTTCTGTATAAAAATAGACTGTATAAAAATCTGAAAACATCCTTGCATAAAAGCTTTAACAACTAATTTTTACTATCACAGAAGTTGGATTGTGTTTTACTTACTTTCTTACAGATTTAAATTCATCAGAATTCACAATCAAAATGCCGACTTCAAACTTCAACTTGACTGATAGAGGATTAAATTTGTTAAATCAAATCGTTTCAGAGCAAAAATTAGAGATACATTTCTCATATATCACCAAAACTGAAATAATATATATACAATATGAGAAAGTTTCAAATACGAAAAATTCCATGAGCGATAAAAAAAGTTATACACAAAAAAAAATTGTAGTACCCCCAAGTGATAATTTTTCATTATGAAAAATATTTTTTTGTGTATAACTGTTTTTTGGGGGGTGGACAAATGAAAATAACGGGTGGACAAACGTGGACAAATAGTGGACAAACGAATGCAATAATGATTTTACCAAAATTCGCATATAGGGGTGCCGTCTTCACAGAGCAGCACGGTGAAGTTGGCACCCCTAAATGCGAATATTGATATAATGATTATTGCATTCGTTTGTCCACTGTTTGTCCACGTTTGTCCACCCATTATTTTCGTTTGTCCACCTTATTATTATTATATTTTTCATAATAATGAAAAATAATCACTTGGGAGTACTACAATTTTTTTTGTGTATATCTATTTTTTAAGGGTGGACAAATGAAAATAACGGGTAAACAAACGTGGACAAACAGTGGACAAACGAATGCAATAATGATTTTACCAAAATTCGCATTTAGAGGTGCCGACTTCATAGAGCAGCACGGTGAAGTTGGCACCCCTAAATGCGAATTTTGATATAATGATTATTGCATTCGTTTGTCCACTGTTTGTCCACGTTTGTCCACCCATTATTTTCGTAGGTCCATCTTATTTTTATTATACTTTTTTCATAATGATGAAAAATAATCACTTGGGGGTACTACAATTTTTTTTTGTGTATTCTATTTTTTTAAGGGTGGACAAATGAAAATAACAGGTGGACAAACGTGGACAAACAGTGGACAAACGAATGCAATAATGATTTTACCAAAATTCGCATTTAGGGGTGCCGACTTCACAGAGCAGCACGGTGAAGTTGGCACCCCTAAATGCGAATTTTGATATAATGATTATCGCATTTGTTTGTCCACTGTTTGTCCACGTTTGTCCACCCATTATTTTCGTAGGTCCATCTTATTTTTATTATATTTTTCATAATAATGAAAAATAATCACTTGGGGGTACTACAATTTTTTTTGTGTATATCTATTTTTTAAGGGTGGACAAATGAAAATAACGGGTGGACAAACGTGGACAAACAGTGGACAAACGAATGCAATAATGATTTTACCAAAATTCGCATTTAGGGGTGCCGACTTCACAGAGCTGATCTATGAAGCGACTTCCAAAAAGCGTCCATGCAGCTGGAATATCACATCTGTGTGTGCCTCTTCAACTTCAAATCATCCCCATAAAATAACCTGTGCGAGTCTGCTCGATGGAAGCATCTCGGTCGTCTCGGTAGAGTCGGCGGGACGTTAAACTTCTTAACAGCAGTACTTTATCGCGTCATCGATAAATTCTAAACATCCACGTAAAAGAATTCGGAAGTTGCACGCGCCAACAAGCCTTTCGATCGAAGATGCGCGCGTGCGAAAGAGCAGAACTTCGCAACTAGTTTTTCGCGAGTTCGAGGGTAGCGTGCCGAGCAGAAAGTTGCGAAGAGCTTCAGCGTTCTCGAGAAGCGCGAATCCCTCGCCGCCGAATTGCTTTCGAATGTCTGCCATTTCTCGTACTTCTCTCCCGTTTCGCGAGCAGGCACCGTCATTACTGCTTAACGAGAATTAACGGGCCGTTCTCTTCCCTATTCTATCGATCCCATCGCGTTACAAGACGCGCTAAATACGCTTTCTATAGCCGGATGCTCAATTAACGATAATGCATGACTAAATTCGCTAAAGTCATCTCCGTAGTTGTAATACGGACATCTTGAAATTATTTCCGTTGTTTATTCAACTCAAACATGAAATCAATCATTCAGAAGTTTTTTTAGCTATTAGGTAGAGATTCATCAATAATCAATTTTCATTCTACATCTTAAAAAAAATATTTAAATATAAAAAATTGTATCACACAAAACATCAATTATATACTTTAAAGTTCGTTCGATTTATTCAAGCGTACTACAGAAGCAATCCTTTCAAAGATATACTTAAGTTTATAAACCGTTTGGCTAAATGTAAGGAAATTTATTTAACATCCATCGCGAGTATACTGATTTAACTTAAAGGATTATATTGAATAAACCTTAGTACTTCTCCAGTTTTAAACGAACAGGCCCGAGTGGCACTTGATGATGAATGGATGCTCTGAAGCAGCTAACTAAAATGAGAGAGCCATGAGAAGTGGCAGAGAAACTGATAGAGAATTATAGGGGATGTATTGTTCGTATCTATTACTGTTAATTTTTAAAGAACGTTTCACTTACATGTTCCTACCTTTATCTGACTCTGATGATACAAAACATGAAGTAGATATTTGAAATAGTTTTATTATAGTTTTTAAATATTGGAACAATTAAAGTTTCATCGGAACATTAAGTTTTCGTCTAATAAAAAATTTAATCATATTCTTAATTATCTAAATTTCAAGAGTAATAAATTAAGTCAATGTAATTACAACTTTTCGCATATTTAAATGTAACTTACATTTGTAAAAACAATTAACTCTTTGAGAATATTTATTTATAATTCATATTTTATTCAATTAAAAATTGTATGTGTTATAAAATTAATTTAAGCTGAAATGAATCGAAATTGCAGAGACAATTAAGGATAATATGCATATTTAATATTTTTTATTAATTGTAATATATTTTAAATTTTCAAGTAATGAGGCAAAATTAGATTTTGCGGGAAAGTGTAGAGTAGATAAAATATGATCTGATCATCAGGACGTTCATTCTCTTGAAAACGAACAAAATGGTAATTGCTTGGCTAAAGTAGAAATATTCATGAATTAGTAAATTAATGAAGCACTTCGACGTCACCGCGTGCTTTCAGTATTGATGGTTTAATATGTTCGCGATAAGCAACGCTAAGAGATGAAACTGTTAATCGATAAAGTATCCATAAGATAGAGTTCAATATTTTGTCTTTCAAACTAATATACGATAAATTATGATAATAAAATTGTTATGTTTAAACACTTCATTTTGTGTTACAAAGTAGTATATTTTTATTTTCGCTGAATAATATGATACATTATAAGTAGGAAGTGACGATCTATGTATATAGAAAAAAATAATTAAAAATAATTTAGATTAATAGTGTATATTCGTTTAGAATTCACAATACTAAACGTAAGGTTTTATATTCAATGCAATCATATAATGCGCGTTCTAATTATTTTTACTATTATCTTTTTTAATTAAACAATTTTGATTTTTCTATCAGTTGTTCTATCATGCTATAAGCAACAATTGATAAAAAAAACAAACTTTAAAAAAATAGTTAAAACTGTTCGAATATGTATTAGTGACAAAGTAAATAAATAGACAAAATATTGATGGCCAGATGTCGATACGTTAATTTTCAATAACGTTGACAAAATTCTCAAAATTTTATCTTGAAAATTACAGATTATGGAAAAATGTCCAATCAAATTTTTGTTAAAAGAAAATCAAATCTATAGAGATTAATTAATTAAATAATTCAATACAATAAATATATTATAATACCTATCATAGGGGCTTTAACTAATGTGATTAACATCGCGTACTGTATTGACGAAAAGATCAATAACATTTAACATTTTGTGAAAGAGGGCGATAAATTCTACGGGTGATCGATCTCCGGTAAATGCACGATAACGTTCACAATTCGGTCTCCACCACGATTTACAATGTGTCGCACTCTTTTTGACTGCCTGTCGAGACATCGCTTGCATGCAAACGCACATCATGCACAGCCGCACATTACAAAAGCCTGGTGTAGATAACATTGACATGTATTCACTTGTATTCACTGATATAGAGTACAATTTCGTCATTCAAGATTCGTTACCAAACGTATTTTATCAAATGCGTATCCGCAAAGGGTCTGATATAATTATAACCTTTTAATCGCTACATTTTTGAGAGATTAACTAATACACATAGTAAACATTAGAAAAAACATTAAAAAATTTCTAATTATTTATAATCAAGTAATTTTACAAATAGCTCCGTTTTCATTTAAAAAAATTGAAATCGTTTTTAAATTTTTTCCAACGCAAAATTATTATAAACTTTTTTCAATGAAATTGAGGACTATATCAAAGGAAATTCATTAAAAAATGAAGAGGATAATGAAAATTATTTACACACAAACTTGTAGAAGTTGCATATACGGATGTAAATACATAATAGATTGCGTCTAACAAAGAAGCGTTGCAAATTGACGATCTCTTAAGTCTTCTCATTTATAACACACTTTGATCCTTGTAGCACCCCTCAAGTTACCCTGTCAGTGACCTGAAAGCCAGGCTTTGTTAGTAACGAAGGTACAAAGCGTGACAGGAAGTCGAAAGGAAGTTGACTCTCTGAGACTTGATGCACATCCGTAGAAGACATTTGTAACACCTCTCCGGCAAAATTAAACACGACTTGGAACGGATATCCTTTGCATGCTTCGCACGTTTGCAATGACGCAAAATAATGAAAATTTTAAGTATTAAAAACAATTCTGCTTTCAATAAGAAATTAATCTATATCAAAGTTAATTTTTAATACTTTTATTACATATGATATATATCAGATCGTTACTTATTACATAAATGATACGTAATGATGATGCACGTAATTCATTGATTATGAGATCGGTTGCCTTGAAATTTAAAACACATTTATAATTTAATAAAAAAATTAATACTTGAAGATTTTTATTTTAATGCTAAAATTTATTTTATTAAATAAAACACATTTTAATATAATCCATCAGAAATTGAGAGGAAAACATTGTCTTTAAAGTTAAAATTTCGTAATTAAATTGTATGCAACAAAGCAACGAAAAGTCAGGTGCAGTTTCAAGTGTGTGCAATGACAAGAGATGTCCTCTCAGGCATCGTTACAAGTACCGACGTTTACATTGGTGCGTGTCAAGAATATTTGCAATTTGACTGTCGCGTTTGTGACATCTTATTTGCATATGAGAATAAACTGTTGGTCTTATACAAAGTATCTGAATTTGTCCAAAAGCAAAATATTTATAATAGTCACATATTTTGGACGTACTGTTTATTTCATCACTGTGCCTCCAATTCGAGTGTCTAGTTGTCAACATTGTTAAATACTCTCTCGTTATTCACTTGATATCATTATTCATTTTGATTAAACAATTTTGTTTAATAATATGCATCAAGTAATATTTTTCAATTTTCGCAAGTTGTATAAATTTACATTTATGTCATTAATTTCACATTATTGACTCGCATAAGTTACATTAGAATGTACTTCTTTCCTATTTCTCTTTTTCACCATCGTACGCCAGATGCGATATTATTTCACGTAGATCACGATCCGGATTACTACGCCCTCCCTTGATCCCTTTGACAAGTCTACGTGAGACAGAAACGCCTGAAAAAAGTTCTTTATAATTCCTTTAAATCTAATTTATGAACAGGGAGATGTAATGCCGCTACGAATGAGGACAATACATTCATTAAGTTTGCAGATTTTTTCGATCCCGATAAAATTCCACTTTCTTGTCACGTCGAATTTGCATTCACACTTTTTTCTTACTGCAATATGAAATTTAATATGCTTTTTACAAAAACCGTAAAGTTTATTAACTTTTTAATTATAATATATGTGCATCATCTTATTATATTTTTTAATTTTACAATCGATAAATTTTACATACAAATGAACGAGATCATTAAATGGTACAATATGTAGACTAAGCCTTCTGTAGTGTCTCTGTGAAGTTAGCATCTCAACTTTAAAAATCGGAAATTTTAATAACAGTACTGCTTGCACCCGCAATAGTTCTAGAGTTCCTGATAGGTTTCATCAATAGTACTGTTGATTTAGGCCAAAAATTTTAAAAAATAAAAATATGCGGTGCTAACTTCGCGTGGCACCGCAAGATTTGAAAAAGCCGATTTTTATGACGGAATCTCATAGTACTCGAAGAGTACTACAGTTCCTGATCGATTATAACAATAGTACCGGCCATTAAATATTTTTAAATAAATTTTTAAAAAAAGAGCTCGCACTTCAACTTTCAAAAAAATTATTTTTTTTTGCGCCATAATCATGTATAAGTAAAGCGATTTTTAGCTTTTTTCATCATATTTCGAATTATTTGAGATATCACGAACAGTATCCAATATAAAAGTCTCATAATGAAAGCTACTTTAATAATATTTTTTGAAAATAATTTTGAAAATATAAATTTTGACAAGATTATTTTTATTCTATCTCTTTGTATTGATGAAATTTACATATCGATACTGAATAGCGATAGCATTCTAACAATAAGATTAAAAACTGGATATAATAAGTATCTAAAGAGTAGAGGAGTGTATTTTATCAACAGCAAACTACTTCATCTTTCTTCCGACGATCTTCAATATTACTTTATAAAAATAATTTTCGCCGCAGCGCGTCCATTTCCGAGCAGCTATTCGGATTGCCCACTCAGACTGGCCACAAAACAAACCGCCAGCTGCGAGATCCTCAAGCGACCCTGTGCTCGCAATGACGACAGGGCGATATATCTCAAAGGGATTCTTCTTTTCGCACGAGATGGACGCTTATACCCGTACGTACTCTTTTCGCTCGATTTAAGGTTATTAACTCGCCTATACCATATTAAAGTCTGTCTTTCTTTTCCCGAGGCGGATATATTTCCGCCCCGTTTCCCATCTCGCGTTTCTGATATATCGTTTTCTGGAAAGTCGCGGGGAATTACGGGGTTACGCGAGGATGGTAGTTAAGAAGGAGGACGGGAGGTCGCGGGAACCGACTCAACCGACACAGGGAGGATGCCTTTTCTAATTTCCTCGAGAAGATAAATTCGGTGGCGCGAAACGAAAGTGGGCACACGTGCGCTTCAGTAGTCATGTATACGCGCGGCTTGCACGTTCGTTGGCGCTACAAATGTAGTCGAAGAAAGAAACGAAGATCCGATTCGATTCATGGCCTGCACGCTCTGGTATTTTCTTAATACACAAGCGACACGTGACGTATTGTGACGTTGGAAAATAATAGAAGCTCGACCCAGCAGCAGCTCCTGGCGCTAGAAGCCCGACTGTAAATGTGATGCTGGGTACCGAGCGGAACTCGCAAGTGGTAAATCTATGTTGTACTCGACATTCTTACATTTGTCGATTTTCAATTTCTCGCCCTCCTAAAGCAAAAAGTTTTCTCCCCATACCTTCGATTTGCATATCTGTCGAAATGTTCAATGTACGATGAGAAAATGAACTATCGACCCACGTTGAAATATTCAAAGAAAAAATAGAAGCTATGTACTAAGAAAAATCAAAAATTGAAAAAATCCATGTTTATAACGAAATTACATCTTTTTTTTTTTTAAAGTAACACTAGAACCGTCGTTTTAAATGACATGATTAACGAAACTAAAATAACACTAAGAAAAATACGCAAATAAAAGAAAATCTGCTAAGTAGCGAGAGAAATAAGTGAGCGACGAACGAATACAGAACAACAATATATTTCGGTGACGACAGTTCGATTACTTCTCGTACCTTGCGGTTCACGATACTACGTGCTCGTATTTTAACCGACTCATTATCATCGGCTAGTTAATGGCCAACCATTTGGCACTGTACATTAGAATGGCAATGATAAGGCTCTCGCGTGCGATGTAGGCGTATTACTCGGCGTGCACTACTGAAGTTTAGTTTCAGTAGTTACTGACACACCTATGGCATCGTTCAAGAGTGCACTGACGCTTGCGAAAAGTTTAATACCATCTCTCTCAAGTTTAAGGTCAAAACAAAAACGGCATTCTATATTCTAGAAATTGCGTCGATAAAAAAATTAACTTTATTTTAAATAGGGGCCTTTTTCGTCCATTTTTCGCGATAATGTTTATATTTCTGAAGAAAACATCAGTCATAATTGTATAATGTAATTATAAGTACATCACTGCAAAGAGATATTGTTTTCCATCGTAAATTATTATTTGTATTTCTTTAAAATTGAAACTGACGGAATAAAGAGACCCGCCCTAACCTATTAATTATCGTTGACTTCTCTAATGATTTTATTAAAGTTACTTCACAGAGATATTTCACAAAGGGTTAATATAAAATAAAGTTAAGCGCATTAAATCACTAATTTAAGGCATACACGCATTGTTGAATGAGTCGAGTTTAATGAGTTTATTTCCTGTTGACACGTTAGCATATAGCACGTATTCGCATGTATGTATGCAGCAACGCACGAAACATCGAAGTTTCCTAATTAACCACAACTTTTCGTAATTACGCCTTGCATATACCAGAAGGAACGATAAAATATTTGAGACTTAACGATATTTCGCATTCTCTTTGAAATTTGCGACATCATTTCTGTTAACATATCATTAAAATAAAATCTCTAATGCAATGCACCGTATTTATTTGTAATGCTTCAAATGCTGAAGCAGCATGGTACACTATTAAATTCGTAATGTCAAATTATACCCAACTTGAGTTCATTTTAATGATTTTGAGATTGTTACTACTCTTATTCGATATGTCGTTAATTTAACTAAAAAAATATGTATCAAATATTTTTGGTTCAAATTTAGTTTGGAATTGTTTACTTTAAAATTTATCACAGAAATGGATTGATTTATATTTTGAAATATAGATCTGGTTTCCTGTTATCTGGTTAATTCATGGTTAAGATTAATATGATATTTTATAAGCCAATATAGCCAATCTATGATATCAAGGAAGAAGCCTATTGAGTGTAATATCAGGTTAAGCTTGACCACAAGTTAACTAGATAACGAAAAACCAGGCCATATAAAAGTTAAAAATAACAATATATTATTTAACTGAAGAAATTGAATTATCATTAATCTTTTGTGACATCATATAGGATATATTTTATATCCAATATAGGATCTAATTTCCCGGAATATCATTATAGTATGCACGATTTGGAATACGATGACATATCGATTCATTTCAGCTGAATTAGAAGCAATTACGGCGGACATTAGTATTACCGCTCAAAGCTAAAATAGGAAGATTATCAGCGACGCACAACGCGTTAATTGATAGGCGCATTTCGCATTTGATAATCACCCGCGAATTCCGTTTGCGGTAAGCCTCAATCTAAATCCTATAACAAACGGATCTCTGCCTGACATTGCCGTTCAAATTTACCCTACCCCCATTGGATTATCGGTATTCAATGGAACGTGAGGCATTTAATGTCTCACAGATAGGACAGGGCACATAAGGGATGCTTTTAGGTATTGACTTGCCTGAAAATATATCGGATAATTTGAAAATTAGTGGCAAAACCTATTACACCAGTAGCATTTTGTTATTTTACTCGGAGTTTTTAAGTTGACAACACGGTTTTATTAAATATTTAGATCGATTTTAGTAATAAAAAAAAGTAATCAATTTTTATACATCTCATATAACCTACCTTATTTGAATTTGAATATTTGACGTAATAGAAAAGTCTATAGTATGATTCAACAATATATGTAAAAAAGTATTAAAACCACAAGCGATCTGTAAATCTCAATCAGTTTAATCCCGTAAAATAATCTCGAAGATAATTAAGCATTCATTTTAAGATCATAAAATTATATCATTTTATTCAAAAATGACAAAAATAAACTTGGTAATTAAAGTATGCAACATTTTAATTAAACTTTTTTACATTTAAATAAAATTTATCACTCTGGGGATAAATTTTAGAGGAAAATTTATTCGAGCTGAAATAGAGTAACACAATCTTGGCGACAAACGATTAACGAACAAATCTCAGTGATCTGCAAACTGTGCAAGATATACTGAAGTTGTGTACTAGTCGTAGTTTATCGGGAACGAGTATGTTGCTTAGTCTGAATTGTTTCGAGGCAAACTGCGTTGCTCATAGTTACGTGCATACAGCCGGTGCGCGATTATGCGATTTCGTGGTTTCGATATAGTCCCAACGTTATGACGTTACATTCCAAATGTAATAGCATCGAATACAATTGTTCCGATTTAACTGTCTCACATAGAGCTTTCGACACTCTCATTGATCTAGTATCTTTGCTATACGATAAATACTTTATGATAACGATCTCAATTATATAATTATAAATTAGGAGTCATAATAGATTGAAATATTTTTAGGAAAAGGATAACGTAAAACTAATTAAATACAAAGAGAATTATTAATTGTTGGTTACGCGTGTAGTATTGTTAGTTGTTGATTATTGTCAACCCAGTTTAGCAATCATTATTATTTAACAAACTGTGATTTATATTTAATGCTGCAATAACATTTAATTTCGCTTCACCGAAGGGAATAACAACAAAAACTTGTTAACATTTGCATATGCCGTCACCTTCTGCAGAATACGCTTCATATTTTTAACGGAATTCAACTCGCACGTAATGAAAATTACGCGATTACGTTCTGTAACCCTTTTCTTTAGAGATTCTGCGCCTGACAGCCACAATTTACTACGGAACATTCGTAGAGGAGAAACGCGGGGGAATAAGGGATGAAATAAAGAGCAATGCTTTAAAAGCTGGTAAACGTGACGCTTTCAAGCTGTATGCGCGCCCATCAAGGTTTATTTCTCGTTTTCGTCGTACACGTTTTCGCGTAAAGTCGACACGTAGTGTGGAGAAGTAAAACCTAAAACACAAAATGTTGGTGACAGTTCGTCACTACTAACCTCATTTCAATCCGTGATAAAATAAATATATATATACTAAATACAGATTTGCGACACTCTCAAGCGTTATTACGGATTGTAATGCAAATGAAAGAAGTTAAATCGGTTTATTCGATATCCGTGCAGTGTCTCCTTCCAGTTCCATTTGCTTACAGTTCTAAATACAGAAATAGCATAATCTCTCAAATAGAGTCAATACTTAATATGCAATTGTTTATAACATAATAATTTTACTAATACTGTAATCTAAAAAATATATAATATATTAAAAAATTGTATTTATAATATGTGTGTGTGTGTTGTATACTTTTTTCTTCATAAAATAATGTGTTTCTAAATATTTATTAAAAGCACGTATTTTATATTTTGACTGAGTTTTAACCATATTTTTCCACTTGTATTTTCATACGAGTAGATGTATTGAAGCAATAAAACCTAAAAGAAAAAAAGAGCTATCTTCTTTGCTGTTACACTGATCCACAGATCCTCGTTTCGCGTCATGGTGTAGAAAATGGCGTGTGGCAACGGCAACACGGTGTGAAAACGACGAGAGATGGCTGTGGAGAGGGTGCGCGATCAACTGACAAATGTCTACGAACCGCAAACAACGAAGGCGTAGGGTCAGGTGTTAGGGACGTTCTAACTTTTCTTTACATCGATGTTTTTTACCCCGGCAAAGGGTACAGTCGTACCGAGCGCAATGTTCCAAAACGACAAATGCAGCGGTAAAACTTTACGGGTGAGCGAGCGACATTTATAGTTCGTTCGTCGGACAATGCTGCTCAAAATCAGTCATTTAAACACCGTTGTAAATTATTCATGGCGTAAAAGCTCTGTTTAATTTACGACGGATCAACCTGTGGTACAAGACAAAATCGTAAACGACTAATGCCCTGACGACTACGTGCTTCGCATTGAATATCACGTATAATCTCCGTGTTTTGAATTCGATGATTTTAGAGCAGTTCAAGTTACGTGTGGAAATTGAATTATCGCGGATTTTAATATATTATTAAAATAATTATCTGAATATTAACATACATTTTATGAAAATTAATATAATTCATTAAGTAATGAAATGAATAAATTAAAATGCATATATTAAAGTTATTTTAAGAAATCTTGTATGTATAATTTTATTATGTCTAGAAAAATTCTATGATACACTTTCTTTTAATTAATAAAAAACAATAAATGTTTATAATTATATCTTTGCATGTGTGTGTGTGTGTGCTTAAAAAAATTATGATTTATGCTAGTTTTGAAAAATATCGCAAGTGTTCCGCAAACAGTTAACGTTTTAATGTCAAAAATTTAGCATTACCATTTTACGCGTACTGTCACACAAGTACTAATTCATATACGCACCTACGACATAGAAGTGATTTTGACTCCTAACGAAGAAAAGTTTAAAGGCAAAATCGCATATATCAAGGAGCAAAAGGAAGGAAATATTCCGATGAAGGTGGTGCGGTGGATTCAGAGGATAGAAAACGTCCGGCTACCACCCCACGGAATGTTCTGGAATAAATTCTCGCATTCCAGTGTTGGCCGACGTGTTGGCAGGGGTCGAGAGGTGGTCGTCCAATCGAACGGACCGTTGCTCGCCATTCTCTGGCCTTTACCCCCGAGAGAGTCGACCGATGCCGAAGGGTGGTCGCAATAAGGGATGACATTCTCTTACGTCTGGAACAAAGGATGGGCACGCCGCGCGCCGTCCAAATGTCAGGAAGTTCCATTATGCCTTGTAGAAACCTTGTCTAGCGAAGCGTATAACAAACGACATTGTAATCGCGAAATGTATGCACCCGCGCGCAACAATATATGGAATTTGTAGAATTTTTATTTTTACAAAAGGACTAAAAACATCAATTAAAAAAAAATGAATATTATTAATGTTTCATTTAATCACCGAATTAAATCGTTTTTCGCAAAATCCGATGAACTGTACATTTCGCAACATCCGCAATTATTCATTATCGATACGGGAAATTTATCGAATATTTAGCGGGGGCTTTTTAATTAAATAATCAAGCGGAATTTCAAATATCAGTAATATTTTACGAACAGAGAGATGTTTTATGAATTTCAATGAGTATCCGGCTAGGAAGTTGAAATATTGTCGCTGTACTACATTTTACCAACAAATCATTATTAAATTTTTACTGACGTTCTATGTGACTTACTCCGTTGTATTTTAAATCTTGTTCGTCATTTCGCTGTGTATAATTAAAAAATTAGATGAATAAACGGTGAATCTAAATCCTCTCTGTACCGAGTAAATGCAATGTTCCAGTTATTACTTTTATGCGCAAAGGAAGTTGGAGGAGGGTTGCAAATTGCGAAATATTACAAAAATAAGCTTTAAAATGCGATATTTAAGAAAAGTATTCCCAGTGGTAGTATCCGGACGGGGGAAAATCTCGCGAGAAATTACGCCCGTAGTGCAAAGATAAGTAAAAGTTGTTTTTGAAACGAGACTTACGAGGCCTCCGGTTGTTAACGGTAGCCCGGCAGAAAGTGTTCAATTAATCATTAATATTGCCGTCGCGGCGGTGGCCGCCGCGCGGATACTGGCGCCTCCGTTAAGTAATGACATAATTTGCAGCTGCATAAACAAGGCTTATTGTGATTTAGATGCGCGCGGTTTTGCAAGCAAAATACGTGCGTTCTCGCTATACACCGGAAATGCATTGCGGTGCGCTATATGGAAACGCGTGGAAATTATATAATCTCATCATAAATTGATTCGAATACTCTACAAAATACGATATGCTTTGTAGCATTTTATTTTTATGAACATTTACTAATGTTTGTTTTCGCGTTCGCAATACGTTTTTATGTATTTTGCATAAACGAAGTACATAAAAATTTACACGATATTTAATCAATTTTGAGTATGTTGCTCGTAAAATATTATTTTCTATACAAATTTTATTTTAAACACATTTTATATCTTCTTATGCCGTTTCAACGTGGAAGAAACAAACATCCAAAGAAAAAGTTAAAAATGTATAAAGCTAATAGAGCTTATTATTTACCAATTACAGAAGTTTTATCTCAAAAGAGATACTCCGGTTATTTGACTTTAAATTGCAATAATTAACATTTGTATATTATTAATATAAACTGTGTAATTTTGAACAAAAAACAAAACCCTTCCCGTTCGGAGTTATATGAGGCAATGATAAATAGAATTTTGTTTTCTTTTTGTTTAAAATTACAGTTTGCATTGATAATATACTGCAATGGTAAATATATATGATTCGTATTTATCCTGTGTTCGCAATTTCCCTACTCTCTCTTTCAATTTGCACAAAAATAAATAAAATACAATTCTCGTTGTTAGCAACAGCTGCGTGTGTCCCTCTAATTTATACATCTTCTTTCTGTGAATATATTATCACGCGGAAGCACTATACATAGGTATATACTGTAGTATGAATGCGAATTCAATCACCATCTGTGTCCGCTCTTTCATCTCACTTCTTTCCCAGAAAAATCCCGTAAAAAGACTTTCCGCGCGACGCGCAAACATGTAGATCAGTCCGTTCGACGAATAAAACTCGAGTTTGACTTACGGTCGGAAACCGCGCGGAACGCGATCGGGGGTGAGGTGGCAAAAGCAAGAGGGATGGATAAAAAGAAAATAGAAAACACTCGTTCCTTCGGAACTCCCGCTTCCTACGAATTCGACAATCCGTTTCCCGGGCTCTAACGAGCGCCAATATTTGTATCCGTAAATCACGTCCCAATATTTGCTTCTGCGCTAGCAGCAACATTCGCCCTTCAGAAAGTTTTTCGCGTTTTCTCTTTCTTACTTTTTACTCTTTTTCGTCGATAATAATTCTAAACGTCAATAACATGTTCATTTCTAAACTTATTTTTATTATACCTGGACGTATTTTCTGTATTTTTATATCTATTTTTCACATTCGTAACAACTTTATTAACTTTTTGTACATTAATTTCATAGTAAACTATATAACTTTTGTAAATTATATTAATTTTTAATATCTTTATTTTTATATTATTTGCTTCAGATTAATCAGAATTGCTGATTAATTTTTCTTTCTTTCCTTTTTACTCCATATTTCTCATCGGAAGCTGCTTAATCAATTAGATATGTATGTAGGTACTTGGAATTGCAGTCGCGTGCCGCGCTATCTACGCCAACAAAAAATCTGAATAATTTTTCATGCAAAACGCTGAACAACGGAAAAAGTTGACCCCGTGGGATGGAGGCGGAAAAGATGGGAAGAGAGATGAAATTCCGTACGGTCAAAGACGAACTTGGAGAAGATGGAAGGGGATGGCATTATTAATTATTCTTGGCGTAGTTTGGACTTCGGAGAATGAAACAAGGGACTCGTCTTAGATTATCGCCCCGACTGCCGACGAGACTTCTATCCTACGATCTTCTTTTTGCCATTCTCGGGCTTAATTAACTTCGAATCGCGAGACTAAAGAACGAGGAAGCGAGAAGGTAGATAGAGGATGCGGGGGAGTTATGAAATTTCGATGACGTCGCGTCTACCGACGATTTCTCGAAACCCAAAGGGCGAGGCCCTTCATCCATCGTCACGAGATAGGCTTTAATGGTCGATTGAACGTAGAATGGCTGATTACATTAGGGATGGCAATTACAGATCGAAAGTTTTCGAGGACGCGCGTCTTATCCTGCGAGCCGATGAGAGGAACGAAATTCGCCTTTGTCCGCTTCACGGCTATTGAAATCTTTTAATTACCTACTTAAGATCGACGATGATCGCGATGGCTAATTATGAATCTCCTCGATGACGGATCTTACCTGAAACACAAGAAATAGTTTTTATCAATAGAAATTAATTAAAAACATTTTGTGCAAAAAAGTTAAAAATAAATATATAATCTCAATACGCGTTTAAAAAAATTTCAAAAACACAGAATATAAAATATTTATTAAGAGATACTTTTAATAATGTCAACGTTTAGAGGTAATACTGTACTCAATAAATAACGTTTCGATTATTATTATGTCGAACGTTTTATTTTTGTGTTCCTCTGAAGCATATTCCAGATATATTTCTCTCAATCGTATAAAGACATGCTGAAAGAATAGAAATGACTATTGTTACTGTTGAATAAATAGCATAACGTCTAACACAGTCACGTGCCATATTCGATTTAACAGTTTCGCTCAACATGTCAAGTGACTGCTGTAAAAGTGTAAACTCAAGTTTGTAAAATCAAGTTTGTACAACTCGAAGAGTTTATGTGTGCTACGTGTTGTATTACATATCAATTCTGGATGATGCATTTTCGAATTGTATGCGTAGAATTTTCATAAAGCGTTTTTCGTGATAATATCTGATTTTAATTTTTCACTTCTTCATACAAATATATCAATTTCGCTTATAATTACATTTATTTAAAAATAATTGCAAATATAACTATATTAAAAAATAATTATATTTTATAGGATCAATTATAAATTTACGAAATATAGAGACATAAATTAATATAATTGATAGCAGTTATATTATATCAGTGACTTTTTAATCAACTCATATTGTCACATTTGATTTTTAGATTCAATCTCAATTCTATCAATGTGGTAAATTCCTTACATATCAACAAAAATAATATAATATATATATAAGTTAATAAATGGGAATTAAGTCAAAATGAAGATATAAACAAGAAGATGACACGGTCGGGTAAGACTTGGTCGAACTTAAGGCACAGGGCGGTATATAATACGTAATACCCTCTGGGGTTTAATAAACCCTCGAGTGCTCGTCTCTTGATTCCTCATGCGCTACTGCGGAATAATTACTTCAAGAAAATTATAAAGGCGGATAGCTTTCATATTTGGCAATAAGATATTTCTTAACATTATGACTTTATATTTATAAAATAGATAATAAAATGGAGGTATTCTACACATAGATAAAATAATTTTTATTCTTATTCTATCAATTAAATATGAAAAATGTTAATATAAATATATTTTTTGAGGTATATTCTAGTTTATTTTTTATGCGTGACCAACTAAATATAATTAATTATCAATATAGAATCAATTTTAATTCACGCATTTCTATAATATTTAAAAAATCTCCACGTAAACTCTCCTGTAAAATTTGATTAATTTTAACATGTAATTAATTAGTATAAATATGTAAATTATCAGTATCAATAAACTAATTTAAATAAATCAATACGCATTCATGAATGTTAGTCAATATAATTGCATTCCTATAATGATATTTAAAATACTATTAATTTTACACTCTTAGATTTTAATTAAAAAATCTGAAATCTCGTTGTGTCTTCCTCTGGTAATCCACATCAAAGTGCAAAGCTTGTCACTGGGAATAAGAAAAAAAATAGAAAAAAAGATTGAAATAATATTCGCCTTTCTCTAGCGCAATCAACAGGAAATCTTTGTGTCCTTTTTATATTCGCGAGCGTAGTTTGAAAATGACAGATGAGGGTAGCTTTGAAGTCTCAACAGGGAGATTTTTACAAATCATCGATGTCGAGTTAATCTGGCTTTGAGCAGCTCCAAGAGAAGAAAATTAGTGAAAAAGAAACGTAAAGAGCAAAAGAGAGAAAACAGTCAGCTCTGTAAGGCTTTGGATGTAACTGAACTGTGCAGAATTAATCGCAACCCAGGTCACTTTAAAACCATATCCACTCGAGAAAAAGATGCCAAGAAAGTATCATCTTTCCACGACTTCTTCACTGAGTGTGAACATAAGTATTTTCTCTTTCAAGATGTGTATCATCGTTACGACCAACGTTTTCCGCTATTGGTCGCGTAAACTGCTTTGATGCAAGCTTGATAGCGCAGCATTTGCGAGATCGATATTCTACTTTGAAAAACGTAGTCGAAATCAATCTCGCGTATAAAGTGCGAGTCACTCTTTACATAACATAATAAATATAATCGTCTATTATAAATCTACGCTCTGAGCAGTATAACCTTTGCGTGTTAATTACATAAATTAAAACTGTTGCATATAATAAAAATAATGCTAAATATGGTCGACATGGCAGAGAAAATCCTGCAGTACTTCTAAGTAAATTTTCATCTGCATATTATTATATGTCAGTTAAAACAATTTCATATATGAGGAAATTGTATTCATAAAATTAGACGTTGAGGAATAATGTTTTAGAGTTATTGCTATTATATGTGTATAATAGCAAGAATAGTTCGCGTTGTTTATGCAAAATTATCTTTCTGAATAACGAAATAATTCACGGTATAGTTGTTTCAGGATATGATATGATGTTCACGTATCGTTGTGCTATGTACTAAAAATTATTATGTTCTGAAATTTCAAGAACACGCTGTCTCGATGTTTCTAGATTACTATAACATAATGAAACCGTCACTCCTCATTTTCTTCGCTCAGTTAATTTAATCGTTCCCACAGAAGATTTCAAGATTCTCACGTAATAGCTCAGTTCCCGTGAAAACGGCCATTTCGAAAAGAAATACGACGCCAGTGGTGAGAAACGTCTTTCCGCTTTACGAGCAGCGAACATTCAAGAGATCTTTGATCGTGTCTTCTATACTTCGATAATGCATTTGCTTTCTACCATGACACTTCGTTGCGCATTCATGTATTTTCAATGAATAAAGAAAACAAAAAGATCTTTGCGGGACGAAATGCACCTAATGTCTTAAGCAACCACTTTCAGTCAGAAAGTAGTTTGATGAGCATTTTCAGTTTCAACAAGGTTTTAAAACCGTATAAATATACAAAAAATATCAGTAAGTTCCTATTGATTTTAGAATCAAACTAACAGGGAACAATCTACACGATTCTATTCATCTCCAACGTCACAAATGCCTATTTTTTCGATTTCATTTTTCTGACTTATATTCTTTGAGACTCACAAAACGCGCGCGTTGTTACGACTCGAAACAAAGTCTAAATAAACGAGATTGGGTAGAACAATGCTTTGTCGAAGGCTCGTAAGAATTCCACGTTAAAAGAGTTGTCTTCATTTAAATGCTAACTTCGGATAGTTAAATTAATTATATGTAGCTGCAAAAGATTTCGCGTACATCAAAAGAGAGCGATTTTATGGTATATATGTATGACATAGTATAGTGTAAATAAAATTATTTTCATATAAATGTTAATTAAACTATAATCTTTTAAAACAATATATGTACATTAATCAATTAATTGACTTTAAAAAGTTTAAAAAAATTAATTTTTTTTTGTTATCTTTACTAGGGTAAAAGAATATGTTTGTAAATGGACGACATTGTTTGATCTTAAATTGTCAGCTGCTCGAATGAAGTCAAACTCAGCTTAGAATATCTTGTGGATGGCAAACTTAAGCAAGAGAGAACCTTCCACTTAGTAAGCATGCGAAAAGAAACTTCGTCACGAATGTCAAAGTTTTTCTTTCAGAGTGAAAGGCAAAATGATGTAAAATTTCTTTGTTATGAGTTTTACGATTAATATGATATTTTTTGTAATATTAATGCTTTTCTTTCCATTCTTGCTAAATTAAAGAATCAAAACTTTCAAGAATTTTAATATTTTATTTTAATATTTTGACTTCAATTTTAGCAAAAATATCTTAATTTCTCATGGCGTATATTTAAATTTTTCAATTATGTTCTATTATATTTTATCATAAAATACATTTTACGAGTACTTAAATAATAATTCTCAGGAAACTAAAAATTTATAAAAATAATATAAAAACATTGTCAAAACAAAATGAAAACTAGAGAAAAGTTGAAACAGAGGACGTCGTCTATTACTACTTTTTATTTGACTGGAAGGATTCGGTTTATCAGCAGTGCAATCAACGAAGACGACAGCGAGTATCTCTCTTGGAATTAAAACTTTAGAAAAGATATATTTCTAAATGTTTCGTAATCTTTGCCAAGAATAAGGATTTTATTTAATAGAATATTTTGTTTTTACTTTAAGTTATATTTGTATTCGTGAAAATAAAATTTCCATTTCTGATGTTGAAACGTATAAAATTAATGATTTTCTATTAGATTATTTTTAATATTACATAATGTTGAGGAAACTAGTTCATTAACGAAATTTAGAATATTTATTAATAAAATGTATAAAAAGCTCGGATGATGAGTGTTTTATGAACACCATTTATACTTAGTAACAAATTAGAATCGCTAGGGTAGCGTGAAAAAATTTTTGAGGGGTTTGCCAGATTTAGCGTGAGTTAATTTGTTCCCTCAGCTTCCATCCTACTCTTGTGGATAATTGTTGGAATGCGCGCGGCTTACAGACTGAAAGTGCACGGAAAAACGGGGCGTCCTCGCTTCTTGCGGTTGGTGCATCCCTCCCTGAACTCGTTGTGCAACGCGGATATAAAGCTACCTCTTTAATCTCCGCCGTCGCACGGAGTCAGGGGTATACTTTATAGAGCGTTTATTGTCGGAAATGACACGCGCACTGTTAGGACACGTAACTCCCTTGTCGCAGATCTGTAATACGCTTACATACGCATACGTTCACGTCACAAATTTTACGACAAGTCGACTGCCGTTCACGCAAAAGATCCGGCGAAAAATTTATCCCGTAGGGGGTATACCGTTAACTTTTTCCGCAGCTGCGGCAGAACTGCAAAGTTTTGCAAAAGTGTAGAAAGTAGCGGGCACAAAAAGGAACGAACGGATGAATTCTAAAAAGAGAATTGCGCACTTCGTGGTGGCTTCGAAAGGGGCAATACCGTGGCCTTCGTTTTTATTATAATATTTTTATTGCACCAAGTTGGAAAGCAAGTTTGAAATGTTTTTCTTTCTGTAATGTATACATATAGCAATAATGAGAAAGAAATTCTTGAACTGTACTCATCGTTTATGTTAATATCAAAATAACTACTCTATATGTGATATGGCACAATGCCCTACTTCTCTTCTACAGTTTACATAATCTGTGATTTACTGTATATTTATACCGCTAACCGTACAGATTATCGCCTATTTGTATGAATATCAATAATCTATTTTTGATACACGATTAATAATTAAACGTATGCGATCTATGACTGCATAATTTTGTGCATAGTTCGAACATATAATTAATGCGGGAAGCGTAATTCATGATTAGAGGAATACATGTCTCGATGATAAAATTTCAGGCACACAGGTGCATGCTTGCGGTGGAGTTTAATCATGCATGGTAGTCGCGCTATAAAAACAACGCCATACGGTGCACGGAACTACAATTGCAGAAATACAGTGCATACACATTCACCCGCAAACAGACACGGTTATTGGTCCTTTAAGGGCAAACTTTATGCACGAAATTTTATTCCGACGTGCGGGAAACACTATAAAAATACTATAACATACCGTGGGTTTCATTTTGTTGAGACAGGTTTAAATTTATAAAGGAGAAGAGAATTTTTTGAAATGAAGATAATAAATATCTACGAATTACGCGACTTCGTATACTTCAGAAATCTTTCGCCGCGGGGGAAATACCTAGAAAATATTTCATATAAATCTGATCGATATTTACAAGAAGTAGCGGCAGTTCCTTACTGTAAGCGAGAAGAATTTTTTCCAGGCATTCAATTTGTATGCGTAATTAATTTTCTTATAAAATATTTGCAATATCGGCGGAACGTGATTACCATGAGTTCTTCGGTTTGGAGAATTCGAAAAATTTCGGAACGTTCGTCTTTTTAAATTTCAGCCACGAATCATGCGGAAGGCGAAGAGGTCGGTCCTGAGGATTAACGAGATGGGCGGTGGATCTCGAGAAAAATTTTATTACGTGCCAGTGCTGCAATATGTCTCACTTCGTTGAACGCCGCGCGATGTTCTTGTGTCAGGTATGGTTGCTGTTTAAGTACTTATTTAAGGAGATTTATTAATTTCAAGTTCAATTAATATCTATAAAGCTGTGTAAATGTAAATATATTTTGTTAATACCAGTGCCTTGGTAATAGGTAATAAGTATTCATCTAACAGCATATATTAGCGCAATATAAATATTAATGTAATATTCATACTTGAAGGAGCAGAGTCATTGAATTGATCAAATAGTAGAGTAGAAGATTCGTGGAATATATATATATATATATCTAGATAACTAAATTTGATCTAAATGGATCGGGATATAATTTAATAACGCAAAGTGAAGGTTGTACCAGTACGCTCTCCCTTGTGATCGATTTATCTTCGTGTCATAGATCGACGCGCATCGTCGAACAGCATGATTTCCGTGGGGTATCGTTGTAGAATAGAGGCGGTAAACGAGTCGAAATTTTTCACGGTCAATGGATACCTTTTTCCAAACGGGCGCGGCAAATGGCGCGCTAACGATCGCCAGTAGAATCGAATCGGGGATGCGAACAGCTTTGTCATTTAGCTATCGCGATGTCAAAATGGGAATCGCTTAGTTTCAGGAAAACTGAATCGATTGACGATTCGTTCATAACACACAGAGTGATTCATTATTTTCTGCTTACGGATTCCGCGTGTACGGCTCTGTTTGACAATTCGACCAAGATGAATAATATGTTTGTTTGCAAGTGTGCAAATGCGAAGCTTTTTCTTTACATAAATTCATCTATTAAAATTCATTCATTTGATTATAAATAACTTTATTATATATTACTGATACGAATAATATATCTATTGTATGTTAAATTTTAAAGATACATTTATTACTGCGCAATACTTTTTCTCAACAATATCTTCGTGAACGTTGATATATTTTAAATATCATAATTTGTATGACCTAGTTTGACTAAACCTATTTTATCTACTTGTTTTTTTAAACAATAGGATTAAATTATAAATTTTATTACTCGACATTAAATGTAATTCCTCTCATGAAACATTATATTTTATTATTTTATCATTTTTCATCATATATAAAAAAATTATAAAATTATATCCGTATATAGAATTATAGTATCAATTTAATTCTAGTTCTTTCATTTTAATATGGCATGTATAATATATTTAATGCATATAATAGTTTATCAATCTTTTTAAGCAATTGTGGATTTTGACATCAAAAAGTTTGTTAGGCACGCGCAAGAAGACTGCGTTTTTTCCAATGCGAGGACGAAATCGAACGAGTAACAAAAACTAAAAAGTTATATAAAAGGAAAGAGATTGGGGTGGCAGACGTGATAACAATGTGCCTTTTATTCGTCAGAATAGTTCTATGCGAAAGCTGCAATATCCGAATAATCCGCGGGATGTACGCAGCCAGTCGAAGCGCGGGAGGATAGAAAACACGACGATGGGGATGAAAGTTACCGTGGATACGCGTGTTTCTCCCTTGCGAGGGGACACGAACGTGCGGTCGACGTAGAGGGACGAGTTAGCGAATGTAGGGGACAATCGATCGACTTTGGCGCAGACATCGCAAAATTTCAATGGACACATTGGCCCAGAAAACCGATTGCAGTCCATCTCCCCATTTCACTTTTGTCGTTTTTTTTTTCACTCTCGTGTTTTGAAAAGCTGGAAGGTCGGGATTTTTAGCTCATCCGCGACACGTTATTGCGGCTCGAAGAGACTCTACTAAACGAGTTCCGATTTGATAAAGATATGATCGTAAACAGGTATTACGTTTTACAAGCTTAATTATTTTTAAATGTCTGCTCAGTTGAGTTTTAAAGTAAATTGATGTATTGAATCCATTCAATTATATATCTATCAAGAGCTGATGGGAGGACCCCATTATTTAATTATATTCTTTATGTTACATCTATACAAATTTAAATTGTTTTATCAAAATAAAGTTAGTATTTATTCTTTTTATAAGAATTGTATCGTTCCTTAAATTACTTAACGCTTTTTAGTCAATTTAAATGAAATAAGTCTCGTAAATCCAGCGTCAGTAACCGCATAAAGGACAGTTTTGCTGAAGTATCTAAAAGTGTAGTTAGAACTAAAAATAATTTTGTTAAACCATCGAAATAATTATGTAGAACACTCGACTTGGTTACTTGAATGTAAAAACTTTTTGCAATATCGCTCATGTTTCAGATTTCTACGTAATTTATTTTAATACTGCAACAAAATTATTTTCAGATTTGTTATCTAATTAAATTAATTTTTAGATACTTCAGTAAAATCGTCCGTGTTATAAACAGATTTTAAAGTCAGAGGGTTAAATGCTCCAAGAACGTAACTATGCATGGATACAAAAACGCATACATATTTCCTTCCCCTTTCCTCTAGAGCGATCCAACAGTTTCTATTTCATCGTACACTATTATTCATTATCGTCAAGGCGCTACATAGTACTCGTAGCTGTTTATTTATTCAGACAACTGTCAATAATTATATGAATATCCTCTCCCATGTCGGTTCTTACTCTGCTGGGACGTCATTGCATGCTTCGGTGCCACTTATGCAATCACTATGCATCGTCGCATTACCATACAAATACGTATGCTCGTGTATATACGTCGGGATAAGAGAGATTCCGTGTCTCTTTGCGTTCAATCACTCAAAATGATCCGGGCTGCTTCGTCAAACTGTCACATCGCCGTATCTACACGACAACCGGTACGGTACACGTCGGACGCGGGTGTTTGCAGTGTAAACGACTTATCTGCTTATGTGCTATTGACATCGTCAAGTGGCTCTGGCAAACATGTACGGCGTAGTCCATACGGAAATTTGCATTCGACACCTTAAAGATTTGCGGAGCAAAAGTCGACGAAGGTAAAGTCGCTTGCCGATTCAGCTTCAACGCCGTGAAATTTTTCGGACATAGCGAAAAAATTATTACGTCGAACAAAAATGTAGAAATGTAATAGCATTAGAGTAAACAGCATCTGACAAATAAATGTTTTTCTACACTAAATAAGATTTTATATTAATTCCATATTTTTTATAATTTCTAAATATTTAAGTTCTTGCAGTTTTCCTCGATATTGAACTGATTTTCTTTATAAAATAATTTTTACTTTTGCGTGCGTTAGAAACTAACTCTAAGAGAATAATTCGTGTAATCTTACTAATTTATACAATTCAGTGCTTAACAAGGGCACATTTCAATAATGCATACATCAAAATCTGTACGTACTAATAATAAGCAAAAAAATCTCATAGAACGTACTTATTTCACACAGGTGTTATAACGGTAAGTTGCTTCATTGAGGATCAAGCAATATCAAAGCGATTGCAACCTAATTAGTTTTGCCTCTGTCCAGTCCTTATAAATGAGCCTGTAATGCTTTTCATTTGATAGTATTACAAGAACCGAGCACAATTGAAAAAAATTCTCAATCAAAAAGTCGAGTTTATAGAATGAATCATACGCAGAAAATATTCACGAGAAATGAAGATTTATGAAACAGAGAGAAGCTTGTTAATATCGTACCAAAGTGGAAAGAGGTACGCTCAAATGGCGACTGATATTGGAATAATATGTAATTCCAAATCGATGATCGTGTTCATCAAGAGCGACGAGTATGGTTACATTCGAGTATGACACTGATGACACTGATGACACGTTTTCCTATCTCCAAAATTGATAGCGATGACTGTCAATGAGGCAAATCTCCCAAAATTGGAAATTATCGAATACGAGCATTATCCATCAACATTGACGATGATAATCGATATGCTGGGGGCGATTCTCAAATACTAGGTCGAAAATCCGAATACAGGCATACGACAAATGAATATTAATATATTAACATAATGTACGTCAATCATACAAACAACTTTCATATACTCTGGACTCCACTCAAATTCTTTAAAGTGGAATCTCACTCTAAAGAGTAAAAAGTGAGCTAGTCTCGAAAAAGAGTGGCTTAATTTTCAATTAAAAGTAAGGTTTCACTCTTCAGAGTGAGATTTATAAGAAAGTAGAGTATAATCCTACTTTAAAATGTGTAAAAAATCTAAAAAAGAAATATATATATTTTTTAAATTTTGATAATACATTTTATAATACATACTCGAGAGATTTCCTCCAAATATATTTAATTCGACTAATAAAGAAAAAATTGTAATTATAACATTTGCGTTTAACAGAATCAGACGAACTTGTAATTATGTTTTTGTTTTGCTTTATTACAACATCACAAATTCTACACTTGCATAGAAAACAGGACAATCAATTCTTAGAAATAAAATTGTCATACCAGCATAAATCTGTATCGCATCATGTTTCTTCTAACGTAAGAATATGTGTCAATACAATGATATAAAACATCTGTAAGAATCATTAAAAAAGGACCCGTGAGTTCCGAAACGTACGATATTGTGTTTATTTCATATTTATGTTCTCTTTCCATATTTATATATTATAAACTTTATAAGAACAATATTAAAATCTTGTTACTGCTTGATAAAGATCGTTTTTTCATATTGTACTTTACAACGCAAAAAAAAAAAGAAATTTAATTAATTAAAGAAAAAATTGTTTTTAAAAGTTTCGAGTACAGAGCCCATTCGATATAAACTATTATTTATTATAGAACAAGTGACCCGCATCGCAATCACGGGCACTGAACAATTTACTGTTAACACTACTATTTGTCAAAGTTAAACTGGTGACGAGTAACGAAAAACTATTAAAACAAGCTGCGACCGCACAGAGTGAGGAAGAGTGGACTACTAAAACCGACTGCTACCGCAGACTACAGTGAGGGAGAGTGGACAGATGTAAAAATTGGTCGGTAACCGCAGGTCGACCCGAGACGTTACTGCCTGTCAAAACTGACCACGACCGCAGGCGGTGAAAGACGTTACAATTTGTCAGAGATGATCGTGACCGCGAATGGTGCGAGATGCAACCATTCGTCAAAACCGACTGTCGCCAGACCAACGATGAAATATACTACTAGAACCGCATTATCTCCATATGGGGGCTCAGCACGCCGTATAATTGGATCAATTTTGCGAAAGTTGAATTATACTTAAAAACAAGTAATCGTCGTTCTCTGTGTATATAGAATGTATCAATCATCAAACTTATATACTTGTATTTAGCCTTAGTGTATATATTTAAATAAGATTAATCGTATAATATTGAAGAGGTGTTTAAAAGTTTCTACAAACGACTCCCTGAACTCGTATTTGCTCTCTCTAGAAATGCAATAGCTAGAACGGAATATTAATGATCACCGGAAAATATATTCTGTGACTCCAACAACGTCGAACTAAGATGATAAATCGTTATGAGTCTGAGATTATTAATCCTTGACAGTCAAGTATTTTTTATTATTATACTTCTCACAGTTTTAAAACTGTAGTAAGTAGAGTATGTCATTCCTATTTCGTAAATATATTAGAGAATAAAGAATATAAATACTGTTATATTTTCAAATAAATATATAAAGTATTGTTATATGTATATAAAAACTGGAATATTTTAAAAGTTGATTATGCAACGGCACATTACCCAAAGGCAAGTTATGTAATTTTTTAAATTAAGATTTTACACGCTGACTGAGTACGATCCAACTGATTAAATTCCCATCATCCATACTTTTACGCGGTGAGTAATTTTGGCGATTGCTAAAAGTAATGCGCTGACGTGTCTTTTTGCCCGAACCGTAGTCAGCGATAGTGGTTTAACGGCAACGGAGCGGCGTGAATACGGCCATTGTGTGTCTCGGGCAGTGCACGCCAGCGAAATGCACGAAAGAGGACGAAAGGCAAAAAGAGCGGGCTATGTTAACGGGATAAAGGCTGGGCGGCAAGAGACGAAGGACGACGATGCAAAAGCCACAGCGTGCGAGGGTGGCCCGCGGGAATGTTTCACAGGAAGAGTAACTTCGTTAAAACACTAGCCGACACTCGCCTTTATTAACGCCCGCGTAGCGACTCTTTCAAAGCTGACCGAAGTGCAAACTTCATGAAATCCGGAACAATAAGCCCGTCTGTCGGTTGTTGCCTTCGTTCCAGCACTTATCCGAAGATCGTTGAAGTGGTTTTCTCCCATTGTCCACCTTAGAATACGAATACAAATTGGGTCTTGCTACCGCAAAGTTTTTTGTTTACTTTATTATTCAGTTTTTCATAACAATATTCTGAAAGAATATATTGCAACAATATTGTATTTATACGTTGTTTAAGAATATTATAATTTGAATATAAATAAAAATTATCTGTTTTATACATTTAATTTTATTATTATGCAATAGTAATTGTTAATTAATTCCTCAAAAACATAATTAATACAAGCTATTTTTTTTAATTTGTAACAAAATTAAAGAAATCTTTCGTATGTAAGCTTAAATAAATTTCGTCAAGATGATCTTTTACTCAAAAAATTAATAGAGATATATGTATGCTAATCAGGTATTTTTAATTAGATCTCTTTTTCTGTTTGTTTATTTCATATAAAAAAGTAGAAAAATACATTTCTAACTATATGTAAATAAACTCAAGAGAGTTGAAATTTTATTTTTATATTTAATTTTTAAATATGGAATTTAATTAAGAATATTTTTCCAGGTTCGACTCTAGGCCGAGGTAATATTTTTCGCAATATAAATTAATTATTAACAGATTTTTATTCATGGATTTTGATATGTCGTTCAACATTATTAAGATCCAAGATGCTATGAGCATCAAAATTGTTAAATTGCTAGATAATTTAACTCGTGATATTATTGCGGTAGTTTCATAGAGTGGAGTTTCAAGACCGAAAAATTGTTCGGCGCGCGATTTAAAAGACTACATACGTAATATATAAATTTACACGAAATTATAATTAGTACCTAAGATCCACCTCGACCGTTAAAGGCATTTTCTTATTGGTTGTGTTTCTTATATGTACGGTCTTATAAGATTTAATATTTTAATATTGTTTAATTTTTGATATTAAATGCTAATAAATTAATATTAAAGACGTATCAAATAAATATTAGCACTATACATTTCTTTTCGTATTTTATCTCTGGATATATCACTGATGCCATATATCTAGTTTTGTTAATTTGCCATCAAATTTGAATTTTTGTACCAATTCCCCAGTTTTTCAGCTCAAAACAAACACATATCGATGACATACGATTGCAATGTACCTGACGAACATTTCGGAGATGCATCGGTGAACCACGACAATCCATCAATGTCCAAAGCAAAAGATAAAGTGAGACCAGTTTTCTAGATACGTACATTTATCAAAAATGCCCCAGACCTGCTGTGAAAATATTTTGCTATTAATATTAATGCACTCCTCTCTTGCCACGAAATCTATAACGCGAATTTCCAAAAGAGTAGGAGGCACAGTAGACACAGAAAACGCATCTGGATTTAGAGCAATCCCTCGCTATCGATTTATTTTGCTGTCAGATTAGTGGAGCAAAGCGGATTATTTTTGAAAAGGAAGGAACTTTGAAGAGGGGAAAATATATAAAAAGTACAAGCGTATGACATAAACTCTTAAAATAATAATATACTCGAAAATTATTGCAGTTTAGATTATATTGAAATATAACAGTTAATTAGTAAGATAAAGTAAAAGTATAGATATATAAAAAATAATAACGTAGTTCTTCGTTGCATAACTGTTTAATGCAATATTCTTTAATGGAATAAATTTCAAACATGAATTTTCAATAAAACTAGCTAGTTATTGAGAAAAGTTTGTGTTGCTAAATTAAATGTGAACAAAAAAGAATGTATTAACAAATAAAACATGCATAAATTGCATACATTTTATTCTACAACAATCACACGTTGTAAGTTTCCGGTATAAAAATTCAAAACATAATTAATTATTTAAATTTGCATAAACAGAATGCGTGCTTAGAGATGTTTAGATTTAGTCTCTTACATTATGCTGATGTTGTAATCGTAAAACAAATTTTACTGCATATACATTCGGTGCAGGATAAATAAAAATGTATGATACTGCGAAAACAAACGTCACGTTCTTCAAAAAGGAACGAAAATAAAGATAAAGAAAATAAAGGACGAAAATAAAGAAAATATTTTTTTCTTCCTACAGTTCGAAAACGTTTTGCATCCGTATTTCTCAAATAATAATACTATAAAATGGAGTTGCATTCCGTTGTGTCGTTTGATATTTTAACAAAACGATACTCGAAAACTTCACGAAATAGATTACAAAATTGGAACAAATTGTAAGCTAAATATTGCATCGCGATTAAGCGTGGCGGCTAATTTTACGACAAATATTAAATGACGAGATTCTCGCGCAGCGTGTGGCGACTCAACGAATCGGACATAATTTAACCATCCTTGTGTGCTACACATGTAGTCCAAAATAAATTTAGTATTTTGCTGTATCTAATTATCCGATTACAGTAGTTGTGTCTCCGCCCTGCGACAATTTCGTATCGCATTTATCGTCCACGGTTATCGTAATCGCAAAGTAATCTTCAAACTAAAATACAAGTATACAATTAAGGATATATAAATTTACGATATTTCATGTGGAAAATAAAACAAATAAAATGTAAGGAATGACATAAAATTATGTAACCTGGCATTTGACGTAAAAAATTTGGAAACACTATAGTTTCACTATTCTAATCGTCATAATGTTAATTCGCATCGGTGGCGTTTTCGAGGAATTTTCCGGATTTGGGAATGTCATCGATGGGATGAGGGGCAAGGGGGAAAGATAGGGACGCAGGGAACGTGTCAGCCCGTGGAGCTCGGCAGGAATTCTGTTAATTGAACGCTCGGCGGATCCCAGGCGCGGTTGCGAGCGGTCGCATTCGACGCTCGGATAACTGCCGGATCCAACTTTAATCAAATTACATCCGTGACTCGCTGTTTTCGCTATGCTAGAACCGCCACTGATCGCAGCTCTTCCCTCCCCCACGGGTTGCGCGACGTGCACGATGACGGAGAGATAGAACGGGGTTTTTTAATTAAAAATTTACTCCCAACGTGTTCTCCTTAACGATAGATCGTTCATCGCGGCGATTCGGCCAATCGATCGTTATGTCAGCATAATACATAAATAAATTTAAATGCATCAAAAACACATTCTTCATCTGCATTCAAATTATAAAATTCCACTGATGTAATAAGTATGATATAATGTAATACATCGTAATAGACATGGATGTAATAGAAATTCCTCTTAATAAATTCCTTTTAATAACGTTGCATGATATTTGCTCTTTAATATTGCTCTTCTCTAGACTTCTGAAGAAGAGTGCATCGGAACCGTTTTGACTTATTATATACACTGAAAAGGGCAAACTTTATTTAACTTGCATATTCGCTATACAAATTATAATCCTTCGACAAAAAAGTTTATATCGTATTTTCTCTTAAATTCTGAATTAGTGGAACTATTGACATCAGTCTTAAATATCCTGTAATCAGTGAATAAGATGTGAAATCTTTAACTTGAATATATAAATTTAACTCCAAGATGTTGAGTGGATTTTCTGAGACATGGGAAAATGTTAAAATTAACATTTTTGTGTTAATGTTAACATTTTTGCATGCTTAGAAAATCCACTCAACGTCTTTGAGTTAAAATTAATATTTTATTGTTTACAGTGTATGAATGTATATCAGGCTTGTCCAATTTGAGCTTTGCAACCAAAACGCAAAGCCATCGACGTAAAAAAATCAATATGGATAAAATTTCGAAGATTGCATGTGAAGTTTTGCGTTTGAGCGATATTTATCAACACTTTACAGTTCATGAAATTTTACTCATTTTGAATTTTTTTTGCTTTTGACTCCGGAGCTCAAATTGGACAGGCTTGATGAATATGGTATTGGAAAATTAGAACTGACGTATAAATATCAATATTTTAATTACATAATGCCCAAATTTTTTTTCTAATTGAATTTCACTTATTACCCAGTGCCAAATATGACACTGAGTAATCAATAATTCAGATTTAGGAAGTTATTACATTTTTATAACATTTACTTGATTAATGATACAATGTTATTATATTATCTAATTCTTCAGTGAATAAACACTTATTGATTAAACTTCGCAAAGAGATTTTACATTAAAAAAAAAATCATTTTAACAAAAAAGATCTTTATATAATAACCTGAATAAGCACAATTCAAGCATTTTTCTCATTCAAAGACTATAAAATTACGGTCTTGTATGAAAACTTTATTTAGCATTGTGTGAGTTACCAACTGAAAAAAGTGACTGAATACAAAAGCCAGTTTTAAGCAAGTATCAAATTTTAAGAGGTGGTTGCTGAGACGGAAGAGTCTTAGTGAGGAGTCTCGAGCATAGCACAGAAATCCGGTAATGTGACACAGTTCTGATTACATCGCCGAAGTATCTTTTATCAAAGATGCAAGAAACGAATTGTGGGATGAAGTCTACTTCCCGCTGACTTTAAAGTGCTGATAACTGACTAAAGCGCGGACATCAGCTTTCGTAAGTTCGAGTTTTTATTTCTCGTTGGGGGAAAACGTGGTGTGTTTTGTTCACGAAAAATGTGACCTGGAACAATCGACATTGTAACCCTGCCAGTTTGTACCGTGGGCCGCAATTTATGAAGTTGGACTAATCCGCGAGCAGCTTTTCCTGGCATTAATAACGTGGCGGCGACCGCGATTTTTCTCCGCCTACAATGGCCTCGTTCGGCCATTGTCCACACCTCCTCAATAACGAATATTCATCGATGCTTTCATTCACGATCTATTCATCCAAAGTATCCCTTTGTTCCAGCTTGTAATGAATGCATAATGAATGGATAGAGCTAATAAAAACCTTCATATTCTTACAATGTCACACGTCAACGTTATTTCGAATTCCATTGCATATGCAAATCTGGAAAGACGATGCTAATTACTCTTTGACAAATAATGTGTAGGACAGATCTTGATGTCGCAAGATACATACAAATATCGATTAGCTCACTTATGCCGTATACATGCAACCTTATATGTATTGCATCTAATCACCACGATGACCGGACGAACGCGGTGAAAAGGCGAATGAGTTAATTGCAATTAGTTACGTTGCGTGGTTGAGTACGTATTGGGGTAGAAGGATGAGGGAGAGGGATGAGATGGTAACTTTGTTAATTGCATTCCACCTAATTGGCAGAAGCCAAAGTTGGTGGGGATCCGACACACGTGAGAGAAAGCGAGATGGTTGTCTCTAAACTTGCCGTATCAACGACGAGTCGAGACAATGTCGTCGTATCGATCATCGTCTCCATTAACGACTTGCAGACAATCATTATATATCGTAATGATCGGATACATCCTTTGGAATATCATTTAGCTCCTAATGCTACTTAAAATTATCGCGATAGTAGATGTGATCTCTATATAACGACGTAAAGAAGGATCAGTATTCACTAACTGCTAACCACGAAATAAAATATCAAATAATAATATAACGAATAAAATTTTCTAAGATTATTTTGCAGACATGACATATTTTGTAATTAATAAAATGTTATCGATTGTTGCGTTGAGACTAAATGATGAATGAGCGGACACCGCATATTTTGCATTACATGAAAAATCAACTATAAACAAACAATCGTACAATCAAGGTTCAAATGAAATATTGCCATGTCGCTTCATACAAATATGACTACATTGCATCGTTGGAATAGTTTGAAGCGTTCTTACAAGCATAATAAAAGACGAGTCTTACATAGTTTCAACGTGACGTGGATTATCCTTAATTTTCTCGGATTCTAGTTAAACGTGAGGGAATAAAATTCGAGATAAGATTTGTGATATACATGTTTTGTGATTAATACGTAAGCCAAAATATAATATTATTCTATTTTATTGAAATATTATTGTAAATTATCTTCATAATAAATTAATGGAAAGTAATAATGTGAGTTGACGGGTTAATAAAAACCTTGTTATTAATTTAAATACAGCTAGTAATTACTGTTAATAAATGGATATATCACAAGTTTAAAATTTATTATTGTACAATTAATCGATGATGATTTAATAAAGTTAAATGACTACGGAGGGAAATAATAATTATGCACACATCGGCGTCCGTTTGTCGATAGTTGATGATCAATCCTATATTTACCGTTTCTCATTCCAATATGTACGATATATTTGGACAACCACGAAACGCGTATCACACTCTCATAGTAGGTTAGAGCCGAATCGGTTTCGAAACATTGTTCGGATAGTTTGGAGCGTTTGCTAGGGTGACAAGTCTCGCGCCTCGACGAATAGTTTAGTACTTGCAGTAGTTATACCTTCGTTATGCTATTAGCGTTTTCAGTTGTCGAAAATCAAGAAGTGAATGCGAGTTAGTCCGAAACAATGCTCAACACAATAAACTTTTTGTTACTTTTGTCTGTAGGACATGCACATAATTGGATTACTTCTGATCTATGCGTGTCCTAAGAAACCGTGAAATCAAATAAAATTACGTGAAATAATTAAAAAGAAAAAGAATCATAGAGAAATCAAATGTATCTTGCTGTTTTATTTTCTGTAATTAATTATAATGAGGATTGAGAAAAGCTGTTTATTAATTATTTAAGATCATGCAGGATTTAATGATACAGCATCACGCGTGCAAAATCTCGCTATCATAGCTTGAATCTAGATTACCTTGAACTTTCATCGTCGTCGTTATCCGTCTTCAGATGTGCGAGAATTTAACTTTCTTCAAGAGTGCTCCACACGTCTGGGAGAAATAACTTGTGGTATACCTCTATTTCTATTATATGAAACTACATTGCGGGCATGATAAAATGTTGCTTTCTACGGAAGCATGTGAGATGACACTCTCGTGAATTCTCGTAAATTGTGTCACATGCTGTGGCACGTTGGTTGCTTGCGCATAACCCGCTTATTCGTTTACGTTTCTCTATTAGTATTAAGGAAACATATCGCAAATCAGAAGGAAACGCATTAAAATGACTAAAAAACAAGAAAATGTATCAACCCTCACGTGCCACTTTCCAAGTTAAATTAAAGTTTTAATTAAATATTTCAGAACATTGAGGAAGTCGCACAATTCTCCTCGATTACATATTCTCCGGCGAAGTTATAATATTAATTTATCTCAGGGAAAATTTTATTGCGTTTCTTCTTTAGAGGGAACTCCTTATTTTTAATATTAAATTCCGTACAATAGTTATTTAGCATCGGTAGTCGTACGGCTCCTGCAGCTGCAGTGAGATTCGTTAGCGAAATTCTAAATGAGTCGACGACTGTTTACGTCGAGACTGATTTATGTACCTCGCACAGTCGAGATAGTCATCGTAATTTATATTCTGTATAAGTCCGCACGCGAAATCGAACATGAATGGAGCTTCCGAGGGGCAACGAAACATTTTCCGAGCGCCGACTAAATTCAACCTTAGACGAATCGCAATTTTTGAATGCATATTTTCATGTACATTTTTTCCCCGCAAACGCACAATTTGCAATTCTACAGGTATTTTCTCTATCACGTAGCGCAACGTTATTCGAAGGTAGAGAATCGCGTGAATACTGCGCGAATTGTTATCTACTATCCGTATGTGCATATGCATAATACTTTTTTGCATTAATATGAATTATCAATAATATACAGTTACGATTTTTAGTTTTAATAAAAATCTACAGACTGACACATATAAAAACGTTCGAAAAAATACTTTCTCCAATGAATTAATTTGGGACACAAATTATTAATATAAGTAATTAATGACATCACATAGTTCTCAAAATTATATATAAATTAACATTAAATACAGTACAACAAACATATCGTGATTGTAATATGAAAAAAATTAACAAATCTATTTTTTATTTTTGCATTAGACTGCACTAGAACTTTCTTTCTCGCTTTCGCGCGCCACATATCAAATATATATCTATCCATCTCACTTTAAGTTCCAAAACTGTGTCCTAATTCAGCCACAGAAAGCAGACTTTAAATCACTATCGCAAATTCGTGTTACTGAAAACCAGATAAAAGTCGTATCGTTGCGAAAGTGGTGGCTTAAATGAATTCGATAATCAACTCAGGAGGAGGACAGCTGCGGCCCTGAGTGGCCCGTAACATCCTTTCACTTGCGTTTAACCTCAGCTGACAGAAGAGCAAGCATGCGCAACCATGGAATAAATCAGTTCCCGGTTTTAAGATAAACGTAATATTTTTTTGGACTACATTTTTTCCTTACACAATTTGACGAGAATTGCCGCCGATGACGTCGATTCTTCTATAACAAATTTAAAATCGAACCTGTCGATCTTACTTAACGAGTATCTGTCCATAAATCCAACCATCAAATCGGTATTTCGTCTTCTGAGGACATATCAAAATACATTAGCTATTCGACATAATTTACTGGCCTAATTTAGTGCGCATCAAAACGTGAAGCAATTTGCATTCGTACCATTTAAAATTCTAATTGAAATTAATTCTATTTAACATAGTAACACGTAAAAATACATTTTACGAGAAAGCGATTGTATAAGTAGAAGAAACAGTACTTTAAAATTACATAAGAAAGAATCGATCGTAATAAGGTTGCAGTAAAATTCCTTATACATTCGATTTCCATTTTCGAAGATCAAATTATTATTATAAGTATATTCATGAGAATACACACACACGGTTTCAACATAAAATGTCAAGAACTTTACAATAGTGTTCTTATATCTCTGTCACCAAGAGAAAGGAGTCTGTTTGGAATTTAACATCGCGATGAAAGAAAAGAGAGATTCATGACATATCTTTATGTGAATAATTATATAAAGTTCTTAAAAAACTAAATTTTATATATATATATATATATGGTATATATATAACTGTAGCAATTATTCTCTAATGTATGAAGAAAATTCCGTGCAAACGGGAAGAATTGTTGCTGTGAGACTCTCAAATGGGAACGTAGTTGAATTTTCGATTCGCAAGTACCGTCGTGCTCTTCGAGATTGAGAAATATTTTTATATGGAAAACATGCGCGAGATATTGCCTGTAAATGTATGCAATGTGTGCACGCGTGCATATATTCACTGTGACTTTCGTGACGATTTTTCAACTGATTTGTCGACGGTGATGGTGCAAATGTATGTTACGCCGTATGTTCCCTTCGTCACATTGCGTCACTCCGTACCGTACCGATGTCGTCTGTTTCTATTGCGAGTCGCGCGGATACAGGACAGGGAGGCATTGTCATAATGTGCAATGACATTTTTCGGATTCTTTTAAAAAACTCACGTAATATATTTAGTACGATGTAAGACGTTTTATATCTTTTATAAAATATTTTATAATCGCAGTTTTCTTCAAATTTTAAATCACCAGTTGACAATTTTATTAAATAGGTAATTTTGGTTGATTTTAATGTATTTTTTAATACTAATTCTGAAAATAAAATTTTATAATTTAGTATTTTACGGGCTCCAATTTTTTTATAACTGACACATTTTTTTTAAAAAACTTATACATTTTGCTGACAGCAGCTTATTGTATGGAGTCTTTTCTTAATTAAAATTAAAAAAAAATTTTTAATTAAGATTTTTTTATATATATATTGTCTTTTATAATAGAAAATCACAAAAATATGAAATTCAGTAGCTATTCTTTATAGACTATTCATTTATGTTTAAGCAAAAAGGATAAAAATAGAAACTTTTTTTAATGTATGCTATTGAAAAACCTTGCCGTTCTCATACATTTGGTAAACAGATTTGAAATCAGCGCAAAAAATACTCTTGAATAAAATGTCAAATTAATTACACATGGTACTGATAGTAGGAATGGGTGGAATCATATCTATATATCTGAACCTAGTCAAAGAGTCACCTAGATCTAAAGAGTTCCTTTGTGACTCCCAATAAGAGTTAGTATAAATTATAAAATTATCCGTATATACGTAATGTGCGGAGTTTGAACTCGCGACCTGTCGAGTTTGTCGCGTCGCTCTCAACACGGAACCACACGACATTCCAATTTAACATGAGAAAAGTGAAATTTTGTCGATCAGTGTAATTAGCAAATATAATAATAATAGAATTTGTCTTGACACTATATAAAAAACTAATAAAAGTGATTATTATAATAGATCAGATTAGAACTCTGTTTTTATAATAAGAAGATATCAACTAATTTTGTTGTCTTATTTACTATACATCAAACAAATAATTCATGACAATAATAATAAATTTCTGTATTTCCCGCCTGTGTTAGAAAATCAACATCAGTTACAGCGTACCTAATGAGATAAATGATATAGTATTTAAAATAAATTCGTATCCGACAAGTTTTATTCTCAAGTATGTGAAATATTATAGTATAAAAGTAGAGCATCCAATTTTAGCCGTCTTGATACTCAAACTCACACTGTCAAATCGGTAATATACCGTTAGTGCCTTATTGCGGTACATAGAATTACTAAACGTTTTTATTACGCTTACTTGTCTTGGTGATGGCCTCGCTATACTACAGCTGGCCTCCAATTCCAACTTTATCCTCGGCATTATTCGCGCGGGGCGTCGTACATTCCGCTTATATCGCTCCGCAAATATATGCGCGCAAAACACTTGTGCGCGCGAGGAAAATCTACGGCTGTACGCGACAAGATGAAAATATCAAAATACAGAGGATTCCGACCCGTGCGCCGCATTGAGAATCCAGGAATAATGCACCTCCCCCCTCATATAAGCCCGGTGTACTCGAGCAAAACTCGAGGTATACGCATTTCGTAGCTCGTGAGAAAAACACGACGGAGCAGATAAAAAGAAGAGCCTTCACATAATAGAGGGCTCCTCTTGCGCTCTTTATGCTGCATGAAAATTTCATTCAAGCACATCGCAGCAATACAGCACACCATAAAACTGCGTCTTCTTTTCGCGGCTTTCAGCGACACTCTATTATACCGATGACAAAGACAGGGTAAAAGTGTAGGTAGAGGGAGAGACAGTTGATTTACTTCGTTTGCGATTTTTAATATTGGGAAGAATAGAAAAATCACTCATAATAATGTTTTTAAAGCTAATTCAGGAATCATAATAATAATACTATTTAGAATTGCACGAAATACACTTTAGGTATTATGTGTCATCGATATGATTGAAATGTTGCGTAGAAAGCTACCGAAATTGCAAATTGCGTTCTATAATTATTGAGCAAAGTAGCGGTGTTAATAGCTTCTCACGTTTCCCTTAATTGTGAGCAATTTCGCTTCTGTGCTATTTAATCTGCGATGTAACGGCAGAAGTCAGTAAAAAGGAAAATAACAGCAGAATGGAATGTATTCCGTTGCCCTGGATGCTTCTCGATCTTCGTACTGTATCGAGATCTTATCTGTATCGAAAAAGTGGACCAATCAAACGGGAACTTAAAGCGTTTGATATCGCGTGTAGCAATTAACTTTATATCGCCAGTGTTTATGCGATCATTACAAGCAATTTCCATTAGTCTCTAACGGCACATCCTCAAAAAAATGCAACAGACGTCATATAATTTCGCGATTCAACTTTGCGCAAACAATACAGTTAATATTATATTCAGATAGGATATGTAATTAATAATATACCATTGTATATATATATATATATATATATATATATATATCTGAATATCAGATACAAAATACTTGCTTATTCGTTCTTCTAAAATTTTAGATAACTTTGACATTATTTAAAAAAATTATGTAAGAATTAATAAGTAATATATGCAATAAAATAAAGATAATCTCAATTTTCACTCATAGTTTCAAACAGATGTTAATTCAAATCATTTAAATGAGAATACACTCACTGTTGATTCCATTTTCACATTTATCTCATTATTTAAGCTACACGTTATGACGTTTGCACACTTCAATGAAACATTCCACTTGTGGATAATAGCAAATTGCGGGTAACCGCAATATTTAGCGTAATAAACTCAGTAGTCGAGAGTATATAGAGGAATTGTGTTAGTCGAGAGGCTTGATTAGAAATGTCGATTGAGTAACTTTTAACTCGTTAAGTAACCTTATCTGGAGAGTGAACTCAATCGAGTGTCCACCTTTCACGGATTGCCGTAGGTTTCCCTTGGCGGAGACGCTACGTAAACGCAATAAAGTGTGAATTAACTAGTACTTATTACGCGTCATGTAAATGTCATACATTTTGACAACAAGAAATATTATAATCAATATTCTAATCACTAATAGAGTCTCACATAGATACAAATTGCAATTCTGAATATTTTTTAAACTTTCTCTCTTGTTAATATATGTACTTAAATGAATCATATATAGCTTTGCGTGAATATTTATCGAGATATTAATAAAGATTCTGATTATACAATCCATTTCTTATCATTATTGAAGTCCGCCGGCATAAAAAAGAGCAAAAGAGAGAAAGAGAAAATTTTATAATCTCATGAAATATCACTTATCAAATAATAAAATTTTGAAGTTTGTGTTTTTACACTCAGTTTGTTATATTTATGTTTTTCCAAACTGTAATTGAAACTTGTTATGTACATGTCAGAACTGTCATAAATTTCGTTATATTTTAGTAAATTGATAAGAAAAGCATAAATAATCGCATTTAAATAGATAAATATTTAAATTAAATCACATGATGTAATGTTTATTATGCATAAATTTAATCGAAAGTGGTACAAGTCCTGTTTGCAGCTAAGTTCAATAAATTACGAAAGATTACGAGCGCGAGGTTATCACATTATGTGTATATAGGTATATATAATATTTTAATACTATTATTTTAAAAATGCAAAATATTTATAATAAATAATGAACTTTATAATTGTGACATTTATTTTAATTAAAAAATACTTTGCTTCTCTCTCTCTCTCTCTCTCTCTCTATCGCTCATTTTCTTTCTCTGCCAGTACATATGTACGTATGAAACTACAGTTTAGTTAAATGATGCCACGATTCATGTCTAAATGAGGAAAGCATCTTGTCGCTACGACTTGATTTAATCTCGTACAGGGCGATGCATCACGGACTAGTGAGAAATCAGTGTCGACTCCTAAAAGCGTAGTCACTCTTATCCATCGTCGCCGCGTAATTTGCTAAAAGCAACGTATCAACGGAGAAACGCGCTTTTATGAACGTTTCACAGTATTAGGCGGTCTTTCCCTGGCACTCGTCGAAAAGTGAAATCAAATTTGGTGACGCGAATAGGTATTGATGGGACGTAGAATTGAACGCAACGATGTGCTTTACATTGATTGTGCAGCGCGTATCGTAGTTTATTAAAGCTTCATGTTATAAACTAAAATTATAAAAAAAATATCGCCACATGGATAGTAATCTTCGTCTATCGCTATTGATATCCACAGGTGTCAGATATACGAAAGCGAACAAGACAGGTTTCCTGGCGGAAACGTTGTGAGGTAGGTGTAAATAATGTATGTACTGTGTAACATATAATCGGTGCAGCATCGCCACGCATCGTGAGAAATCCGGTAGTGAAAGGATCGTCCTTTCGCGGCAACGTTCGATTTGTTGAGAGCTTGATCATATTCTACTTAAACGTTTCCAGTGAAAGGGGAATCCGAGCTGAAATCGTGGGACTTCAAAATTTATTTTCACTTGGGGACGATTATGCTTAGTGGCCGTGAACGAAACAGCCATTGGCCGTTACCTTTTTGCCTAAGGTCAAGTCGATTTAAAGCGGCCGCAAATTGCCTTCCGTATTTTTAGCGACAGAAGTTCTTGGATTATACGATAGATGGAAATAGATTGCTCGTGATGTTTTTAAATAAAATTCTTTTCTTTTGTCCTCTGCTTATTATTATCTTAAATCTCTCGCAGTATATATATGTATATATATATGTATATTAAAATAAAATATCTTTAAATTTCTTTAATAATTATGTGTGCGATTTTATTGCAGAAATTAAAAACTATACTATTTCTTTACTGTCTGTATTTTCTCATATTTCCTCAATTGTAAACATTATTATTAGGTAAAGCAACTATTTTACATACAAGAGCACGAATTTTAGTACTAATAAAATACTTTCCTGCTTAAAAGCAAGTTCTCGTCGTAAAAAGATCGTTCACGATTGTTTCATCTCTTATCCGTCCTCATATTTCGTAATCAATCACTTTAAGCAATTTCGCAAGTACAGGGCACGATCGTACAATATCGTGTCGCTCTGAATTCCCCGGCACCACGAGATTAAACCGCTAAATACATAGCAAACAATCGTTTGCGGCTCGTCAACGGCGAGGAAGCTCGTTTTTCTTATCTTAGAGCTGAAAACGTAATGTCGTCGCGAGGATATCGAGTGTTAAATTATGCCAGCGCCGCGGCGAGCAGTCCATTCCGTAATATAATCGCGCATAAGCCGTCGTTTCGCTCGATGGGAGAAAAAAAAAAGAGAAGGAAAAAGGAATGGGGAAACGGCGGAAAAGCGCGAAAAAAGGACGGGCAAAAACTCGTCCCGCGTGTCGATTAAAAGAATAGCGGAGCGAAGTATTTCTTTAATAATCTCGGAAAAGGAAGGGGTGCAAGCCTCTTCCTCATCTCTCTCCTCCGCGGCGATGCAGATGGTGCTGCAAAATTGATTTTTAAACGAGACTACGAGGCCAGTGTCCGAGGAGTGCGGAGTGCACTATAAATTGCATCGGAAAATTGCGCGCACTTGGATCAATGAAGAGGCGACACGATAAACTTCCACCGAGATATTTACCATCACACGTGACCCCTTCACCGCGAAGTTAACATTCCGATGAAATCGCGAAGAGTATTGCGGATGCGAGGAGAGTAGCCCATCATGAGTTGCTTAATTGTTATCTTTCAGCGTGTACGATGACTATTAAAAAAAATCAGCTTCAACAGAAATCGTTACATCATCCATTCGTCTTTGCTTTATATTTTCTAAGTATTTTAACACTTTTTCGACCACGTAAAATTTTGTGCCTTCAATCAACAACATGAGTCTTTTAGCTTCAGTATAGATTTTTATGTTGTTTCCGATTGTGTACAAAAATTTGGAAATATCAATAAATTTTATCCGATTCGAATGTAGTTGATCTTTTTTTAAAAAGAATATGCAAAAGTTCAGTTCCTCAAGGCAAATGCATCACAAATCAGTCTGTTTTTAAATTCCTCTTTATAAATTCCAGACAATTCACCGCAAGTCTACGTTAATTCTCGCTCGAGCGCACAATCTCATGCGGCACAACGGGTCGATATGTCGTATCACAGGAGACATAGCAAAATAGCAAGTGGTCCAGTTACATTGACGCAAGGAAAAAGGATCGGCACAATCATTCGTTGAATCAGCTTGCGCGTTCTCGAGAAGAGATCAAAAGAAGAAAAAAAAAAGGAGTGAAGAGACCGAGGAAGAAATAAATATTCTCCCGAGCGTAACGGCTGCTAAATGGTAGAACGTAGCTGGTCTCATGGTGGATATTCAGATTCAACGATGCACCCTTCTACCCGGATAGAAGGAGCTATTGTATGGCAGACAATCGATGGCGCTACTTATTCAGGTTTGCTCGCTCTCTCACCACCGGGAAAAGGGAAGAGACGAAAAGCGACGAGATAGCGTTCAGCAAAAAAAAAAAAAAAAAAGCAATGGAGTTGAAGAAGAAGCGATAAAACGGTTCTGCCACGATAAATAATATTAATAATCTCGTGTCAACAAAGGTCCATAATTTATAAATAAATCGTGTAAGTGAACTATTTTTAGACTTCGTCAACGTTATAGCCTTCCTGTTTTTTTGCGTATCTCACGATATCCAAACTCGTTTTCCTTAATAATAAATGTTTCTTTTTTAAAAGAAAATTAAACGATTCTAACGTGTGTAATTGAAAAAATTTCTTTGCTAAATTTTGATGGAGTGGACTATATCGGAAATCCGGATCATGATACTGAAATCGTACAGTATCGAATACTAATCCATCTAATTGTGTAGATTGTGGATCGTTAATGGTGGATATTTCCAATTAGAGTGCACATCATCATCATAACTGACGCACGTGTCCATAATAGAATATAAATGAAATTACAGAATATCTGTCTGTTTGACGCGTTGCACGAATACAATGAGTGATTATGAGATTTAGCGCGGCCGACGAAATCGCGCAATTTCCGCGTATAACCTACCGTGGTCGGTGGATTCCGCGTGTGGCAGCTGCGTGACCCGTATACTTCACGTCACGCGTGTGACACACACGCGATTGAAATTTAATTAAATCTACGTGCGTGCGCGCGCGCGCGCGCGAGAGAGAGGGAGAAAGAGAGAGAGAACGCGCTTCTACCGTTAATTGAAAGCCAGCTTGATTAATATAAATTAAAATAGCTTGACATGAAGATCCTCTTCAATCTGATCTCATCAGGAACGATACAATCGCGCCAGGAAGTTGCTACAAAACTTTAAAATACTTCGAAGACTTGTGACAAAGTGCCGAAGTCCTGAGATACTACCCGGCACAAGTGAGATCAAATTATTTACCAATTTCTTACTTCATAACTGTATAAAGAACGCTATTCAAATACCTCTGTTCGTTTCTCGGTATCTACACGGATAGAAAAATTTCCGTGCTTTCTTGCTTCGTGGCGGATTACTCCGTGTGGGTTAAATTTATAAGAATATCCCGCTCGTTCGCCATCCTCCCAGCTACATTCACGAGAGGAATATCCCGCATGACGCGAAATCGATGAGAAGTATGGTTATTGAATTACGAGAGTACCGCCAATTTCACGAGCTTATGGCTGTAACCGATTGCGCGGTGGTCGAAGGAAGATGGGATCTTCTTTCTCTCTCTCTTTATACGTCTGGCTACAACTTGTATCGGACAGCTGAGGTGGCGAAGCACTCGTATTCTCTACGAGCTCCTACCTATTTTCTACCTATTTTCGCGGTAGCCGTACACGGCACGTGATGCGAAACCGATGGAGGAAAACGAGATTGGAATTAATAATAATCTCTGTGTATCATTCAACCACAATCGATACTTCATCTCCGTGAGACTTCACAAACAGATTTCCTACAGCGAATAAAGTTATATGCCTACCTGTTTGACTTTTGTAATTTCCTGTCGATTTCAAATACTGAAAACATTTCGCGTGAACATTATTCAATTCTGATCAAGACAATCATGTAGAAAGTAAATTAGGTGTAGCTAAGGAACTATTTCTCTGTCAAGGAATAAATTTCTAATGCTCTCCAGCTCTCTCGAGAAACGATTTCAAGCAATGTGAGTTAAGTGGCACACGTCCTTAATTCCACATAATAGTTTTCGAGCATATTTCATTGGACGTTGTCACAGAGCGGTTACGCAAATATCTCAGAGATTCCATGGCTCAAAGAGATTCAAAGAATATTGAATTTCGCGTCACTTTATAAAGGATTATGTGCAGATGAGGAAAGATGGAGTCCTCTTTTTTTTTTTTTTTCAAGCGCGAAGAATTTAACAGGCGTTTATGGACTTCGGTAAGATGTGAGGTATTCTAGTTGCGTTAATAATCTTTAAGATTATGGGGCACGCTTGGCCTTGTTCGGAACTCGTCGGCCTTGACGCGATCTTGCATTCCCGTGCACGCCCGCTGCACTAGGCAGGGTGCTGGCCACTTTCGCGCCGTATTGTACGCGACGGAACCAGTAGAGTAGACACGGAGATGGAAACGCTGTTGCATAATCGCTAACAGCTCGGCTCTATCGTAATTATGGACGTAACGTAATAATTGCAACGGTACGTCGCACTTGTCGGTCGAATGATTAGATTGTCATCGCGATTTCAAGCTGGTCGAGTGGATAATCGCATCTGTATTGAAATTTTCTCACAATAATTTATTTAGGAATGATTTACATTATATCTGATTATTTGAATAAACAAAGTGATGTAGATATAATCCAATTTGTTCACGACTGAAAATTTCATTCTTAAATCAATTTATAGTACGCATTTACATTTTCGCCATTTTATTTATCTTTTTAGAAAAGAAGAAAGATACAATTAGATATCAAGCATAGAACAAAAGAAAATATACCTATAGAAGATATTAAAGTAAAAGAATACAAAGAATCTCATTTCTTATTTAATCATATAAATATAACATTTGGTTTTTATATCTAACATTATTACGGTCGTAAAATCTAAATGATCGTTTTTAATAAATCGTATCACACTCTAAACGATACCTTCGTCGCTTTCTCCAGCGTGTACTCGAAATCTATTTTATTCATGACACTTCCACCGATTATCATCCTAAAACTTTTGCGTCCGGCCGCCAGTAGGGCCATAACGCCATCCGCTTCATAAATACTTTTGAGCTTAACAATTATTAATTACGGTAGCTTAAGCAATTAACTCGACGGACTAATTGCAATCGTAAATCCCTCCGGACGCGCGACGGCGCGGCGTCCTCGTCGGTATTTCCGAAGGGCGTCGCCGTATCTCCTGACACTCGCATAATTATTATGGCCTGTTGCAGCCGCGTGTGCATATAGCACGCGCGCTTAGTATCGGCGGCAGACGAGAAAGAGAGACAAGCGCAGAGAGAGAATAGAGAGAGAGAGAGAGAGAGAGAGAGAGAGAGAGAGAGAGAGAGAGAGATAGGGAAGGAGAGGATGCACTGATGCGGCATTTAGGGGAGGTTTTTACAACGTTTCAGGGTCGCTAATGGGCCGCGCGTACAGGCTGCCTGTACTCGCGAAACCATTAATCAAAAGCCGAGAAAATATCTAGCGCTTAAAGTGCGCGGCGCACGCCGCCGTTGGCGCCGATATGCACGAGGCTGCATGAGTAATGCGCATAAATATGCGGCCCAGGGTAAAAGCTAGGGCTATACACGCGTACATTCGTTCGGGCCCGTGCATACGTGCGTGCGTCCGCGCTTACGTATATGCGATTACACGATGGGATCCTGGGAGGGATCCCCTGTAAGCATTTACAAGGCTATTACACGTTCTATACCGTGGGATGAGATGCAAAATATATTTGTAAATCTCCGTCTTCGCATATTAATATTGTTTAACAAAGTGAACAAAATTTACATATACATATGTATCATAATAAGTATACTTAATAAAATACAATAAACATTGATCGATAAAACGTGTACGATCTCTCTTCATGAATATTGCGTCGTTGTCAGTAATAAATGAATTAATTATTTTCTCCATTTATAGCATATAGTGCTATAATATAAAATAATATACTCATATGGACTTAATACCCAATAAAGCTATACCCTACTAGCTATTTATGAGTAATTACATGGTAAATTTAACAGACAGCATTAGTAAGTTGCGCAAGCTGTCCATCTGACTCAATTGCATCAATTTATTGCTCAATTTGTTCATTCTATTATCGTCAGCGAAACAAAGCACAGAACATTATGGTTGTGATGTAACATTTCGTACATATGTAAGTAATTGCTTTCTATAACTATCAAGAAATAGTTATAAATTTTCATATCATCGCAGCTTTGTATTTAAACTTTACAATACCGTATTAGTATTTACTATTTAGTTTATACTTTCGTCATAATTTGTTTTATTTATAATCAGAAAGAAAAAGATTCTTTGTAACGTAGAACCTAATGCTATATTTTTTCTTAAAGTCTTCATTACATTTATGTAAATATTTAAAAAATTTCATATATATTTTTTTAATGTTTAAGAATGTTTAATTAAATTTTTTATTTTGAAGCAAAGAGATTAGAAAATAATCACAAAGTTTAGGTAGGTCATACAGGGCCCTGGGCTATACTTTATATTTCCAAATTTACGATTTAAAAATTGTTGGTTAGACGTAATCGATTCAAATTACTCGTGCAATAAAGATTACTGTGGCCGCACTCACTGCATTTCGTTAAAGTATTGCATACGTAAGTCTTACCGAATAATTTAAAATCGCATTAGTTAGAATCTGAAAACGTTATTGCATGTTATGCGTTATTTATTACGGCAGAGTTCAGGGACGAAGGGAAATTGCTGGTCGTTGGAGCATTCAGGCCTCGAACAATATGCGCGACGATTAATCAAAGTACACGAGTATTTGCACAAAACGGTACATAATCAAGGTAGGATGGAATGATCCAAGTTCAGCAGATATCTCGCAGATAAGTAATCTAGGTCGTAATGCTTTCACATTTCGACGATTATATGTAAATCACTTAGAATAGGCGACTGCAAGCTCGGAGAAAGACACGTGCGTGTACTTATACATTCGCAATGCATGCGTTTCTGATTATGCAAACGAACTAAGTCGATCGACGTTACGGAAGACCATAAAATCGACTGTCAATAAAAATCTCGAAAGGTTTTGACGGACACATATATCGCAGAATTCATTACTGCATTTCTCATGTATGTTGCGAGCACGCGAATCGCTTCGAGAAATTCTGAGGCAATGAAATATACTTACGTACTTTAACTCGCGAGTTTTATTCGGTAATAAGAAGTAATAAAAATGTTTTGTAAATCACTGTGATATTGCCGTTGACGTTAAACAGCCCCTGTCGCGAATGCTGCGCCTAGTAGCGCGATTATAGAGGCGATAAGCTCGGTACCCGCGGAGAGTCGCACGGTACGCGTCCAAAGTGTGCGACATGCAAATTTTTATGTCGGACGGAAGCGAAAAGCGCGATTACTCCCCTCCCCCCTCCCCTCCCCCCGCCACGAATAATCGGAATGCTAAAAGCGTGTTGCCCCGCACGAACATCCGCGTATATGGTAGAGGTAACGTTCTCGCTACCTGCTGCGTCGTATCATTATTTCCGAGTTTACATTCTTGCGTACACGAGGAGACCCTCGCGAATACAGCCGCATGTAATTACGATAAGCGATAATATACGTGTGCGCGCGTGCCTTTTGAAAGGTTTTAACGACGGCCCGACGAATCGCTGCAGTGCGGTTGCCGCATTGGCCGGTCTGCTTGGATACCAGAACCACCGCCTCCTCCGGCCAGCGATCGATCAGCGAATTTCGTTCATTTGACTCTTCCGGTGTCGTTTTATAAGGTGTTACCGAGCATCCTTTATCGATTCACATCAATTTATACCTGGGCGTTGATGTGCAAAAATCTTACTGGTTACTGAAAGTTATTGCAGTAAATCATTATAATTATGATATAAATAAAACATATGTAAATCTTTGAACGTATAGTACATTCAGAAAAAATTTACTACATATTAATATATATTTCTCTTTCAGTACTAATTAAATACATTTAAATAGATATTAATTTAATTAAAATTATGGTAGTTAAATCAATCAAATTAATGATTCCTGTATCAAATAAATATATACGTTTAATAAATATTTATTAAAATTTAGTATATACATTTTTTTATATAAAAATAAATTTAAAAAATTCCAATAATAGACACTGGATAAACGTGTGTATAAATGCATTTATCGTATCGATAGAATTAGACGTTTCTAACTTTCTTTAGATCTCTCCAGATCTTCCTCAAAATACATAAATTACATATACATTTATTAAATGAATAATCCATAATATATTTGACTATTTATAGCTAGACGTGCAAGTATATGTTATGATACTTTTACCTGCCTGACAACATATATTCTACTTCTGAGCAAATTATACTTTATGATTAAATCAGTTATTTGATCATGCACCTCATTTTTAATTTATATATTACAATAGTTCTTATTAAATTTACTGTTCAATAAAAAATATATATGTATACATAAATATTTACGTTGTTACTTTATAATTATATTCAATTTATGTATTAAGGTAAACCTAAATTAAAGTGAAACGTATACTTCTATGTAATAAGTATCTACATAATAAATACGTTTACATACACACACACACACACACACACACACACACACACACACAATATATAAGTTATTATTGAAATTTTGTAAATTCATAAACAAAATATATAAATAATTAATATAGTATAAATAATGTTTCTAATGGATTTTAGGTATAAATTTATAGTTCATGCTTTTGTAGCCGTGTTTTGAATTGAAAGCTAATTCCGTTTTAAAATTCCACTTAACAAACGACGTCCTCAATCAACAATTACCGGAACAAGTGTCCGTATTCATCTGCGGGAAGAGCAAACACGAGAGAGCGATGGCAAAAATAGTTATTTAGAGCGTTCTGGGCATTAACCAGCTTGAATTCGCTCGCCACGTTAATACCAGATTATTTTTATTACAAGGTTTACACGGCTTCCGCTTAAGCTGAACGAATGGTCGAGCTCTAATTATTACCGCCGAGATGCGACCTAGGAGAATAGACAGTGGTTTCTTACTCTTACTTTCTCTTTCTCTCCTCGCGCGTCTGCTTTCTCTCACGTACATAAACGAGCATTTCTCTCTCTGATACAATAGTACGAGATTATCGCGGGAAAATAAACATAAAACAGCATATAGCACATCTAAGGGACGTTCTGAAGAATATCTTGAGAATGTTCAAACGTTCTGAGAACATTCGCAGGAACATCTCTGAGATAAAGTGTGTATACGCAAGAATATGTAAAACATTGTATGAATTACAGAGTTTGTAGACAAATTTCAATAAAAGATGTTCCATTTTGTCCTCTCATTTATTCCTCTTTTCATATATATTATCCTTGTCTCTCTCTCATTTAAAATAAAAATCAACATATTCCACAAAGTATGTATACCAAAGCGAAGGATATTCTGTACACGTAAATTTTCATTAACCTTTCTAATTAAAGTACATATTTTTTTTTTCTTTTCCTCCTCGTTATCTATTAAATACCACGTCACGCAAAAAAGAAGAATAGGAGTTTCTTGCGCGATAGATAAATCTCATACAATATAAGAAGCGGCAATTAATTACATTTCCATTTGTCATGTCGGAGCAGTTTAAGAATGGTTCATGAACGTACTCGAGACGTAACGTACAAAAGTATAAACGTATCAAAGCATGAATGTGGCTTCGAGCAACGAGGAAATTAATGACCTTTCAGGTCCATCTCTGGTGATGCATGACCGTTTTCCTCGTTAGAGATTAGAGGAATCACGGCGGTGGAATCACGAAGGTAAGTTTCAGCCGGATAAAGGTCGACCTCCAATTATCGCCGTAAGAAAACGGGAGGATACAACTTAGACGAATCATGCCTTATGGCCTTTACTTTTTCCCCTTCCGTACCTTCTTCTCTTCTTATCTTCTAGTAATCTGAATTTAATTGCCTTCGTCCAGAAACGTGGACGAAATAAAAAAGAAATAATAGATTGAAGAAAAACTCGTACGGATATTACCATCATTATTGTTAGGGCTTGATTAAACTGACTCTAATGTCGGACAGTGTCTGTCACGAGCGCGAGGACTTTTAAACGGAAAATGGAAATATAATTATGATTGAAAAGGAAACGCATGGTATGGGAAACGGCAATTTCCTATACTTTAACTGCAATTACCTACTTCCTCGGTTCACGCCAACGATGTATCGATCGAAATGAACTTGTTATAAAAAAATTTAATGAACACGGAGCTTTTTATCGGTCCATTTAAATGCGGTTCATTTAAATGCGATGTAAATCATAGTTGAAGCGCGATCAAGATTGCAGACTAAATAATGCTATTTTACACATTTTAATGGCCCCAATTAAGTTTCTAAGTTATGTTTAATGGTTAACTTTTTCCTGTTAGCATTCACGTATGTCACACAAGCTGTAAAAATAAATTTCACGATGAAGTACAATGCCCTACATCCGCAATAATTAAATTCACCGCAATGTTCAATAAAAGTTGCATAATTATGATGAAAATGAAGGACGTATGATCATTATCTTTATTTTAAGCCGTTTACATATTTGTTTTAATTCAATTGCGCAATTAACGTTCGTTAATAATTATGAAACAGGAATAACAAACGATTTGCAATCAAATTTTCCGTGTGCGTTATAATATCATATCAATATGCACAGTAACGGATGCATCGTATATTACCATAGCAATTTTCTTTCTATTCAGTCCTTTTTCCCGTTTTTTTTCCCCCATTTATAGCATCTAACGTTTCAGTCATAAGATTTGCAAGTACCACTTGGGATTACATACTATATGCTAATGCTTAGTCTCCGTGGCTACACTTTCTAATTATCGCAGTTCATTCGTAACATCCCGTTACAACGCGGTGCAAGTACCACGCTGGAAACGTGATAATTGCACTGGTAATGATAATTACTGCACGCAGTCGTGGCCTTGCTAATGGTTTCGATGAGGAAGAAATGAAATTCTCCACGCGCGTATATTTTTTTCCTCCCAGTGAACATGATAAAAAATGTACGCTAGTCACTGAATATTTTCGGCTAAAGTATAATTAATGTACAGTTTAATTTCTAAATTCGTTATTTACAATATCTATGTGATTTATCATACTTTGTAAACTAGAGTGTAATAAAATACCTAAATGATTAATCAAGATAGAAATGGAAGCCAGGATTAGCGAAATGAGATATTACTTTGAGAATACGCGACACATTTTCTAATTTCTCTAATAAATTCTAATTCTCTCTGGCAAATTATACGTTGGAAAATTTATTGAATATCTGCAGGCGAATTCATTATTTCTTGATAATTAGCGCAGTTCACGGTTAAGGCGAGTGTACTTTTAGGAAGTAATGTAAATTAGAGATAAGAAGGCAAAAGATAAAGATAAAGTCTGCCGCGATAATTGATGGCATTACTTCGAACACGTTCCTTTCACAATGCTCACTAACGCTCGGTTAGACCTTGCCGAATAAAACAGGACAGCCGAAGTTACATAGTCCTCGGGGAGTAATGCAAAGCAGGATAATCTCCGAATGAGACTACAACGAGTTTATAGCGCACGTTTAATCAGTGATGTTGGTTATAGATAGTGAGGTAATTACGATACATACGATTTACGTAATCATTGACTGGATTATTCAGTGAATAGTTTATGGTACATTAAGTGCTTGTTACGAAGAAAATCGTTCGCTTATGGGACATTAATATCAAATTAAATGCATGAAAAAATGAAAAATAAAAATTAAAAAAAATAGAATTTAATTAATTAATTAATTATATTTTTTAAGCACGACATAAAGTTTATATGTTTGTATTAAAATTATGATAACTTATTTTAAGAAAGTTTGGTTCTAAAACTATTATAAGATTTATTTAACATATAGAAGAATTTAATATGTATATGCATATAATAAGATATACAATTATAAATATTTACTTTTCTATAAAAATATTTATAGAAATAATTAAATTAATCTTTGTTTACACGTTATTATCCTAACAAATAAGCACTTAAATTTGTCCCAAATATAACCTGAGATCGATCAACCAACAGATAGCCTTGAGTAGTATATGGACATACTATGTACGCTTCTCCAATTCCATTAATGCAGTTTGGAGTATTGGACTAGCCAAATCAACTGTACCGCCCTAATTAATCGAGTCAGCCGAATTAATTCGATCTTCCTCAAGTGAATTGAATGTGATTAAAGTGATCGTCACATTATCTTCAAGAAAGAGATTCTTCCTATTTATTTATAAATTATAGAATTAGCTTGAAATATTGTACGTTAGGAACCTGAGATCGATTAAAATAAGTTATAATCTATGCAAAATTCGCATGTCGTGTTATTCCAATGTTCGAAAATATTAAAATATTTTTTCTTAATTTTATCTTCTTCGAAAAAAAAAAAACAACTTCCATGATCAGTTCGCGTAATGTTCGACTTTAATTATTTCTCACTTAATGCCATGTTAATTTGGAGCTTAACTACTACGATACTTAATGCTAAATACTGTAATATTATCCAATTCTATTTCCATATTGAGAAAAGTTACTCTTAAATTCATGGCAAAATGCATACCTGCGGTACGCGAGTCTTACGAAAGCTATACTGTATGCTATTTACACGACGCTTGTAACGTTTTATCTCGTGACAAAGACATCAGACGCGTTTAGGATTTGTGTCGTTTTCACTTCGAAAGAACAATGAGCCCTCGCTATTCTTTCTTCGCGCGTATTGCATAAGGGAGCTCTTTCTCTTCCGCATTGAGTCAACGCGTAGCATTGCGAGCATGTTAATGTAATCGTCGGAATCGAGTCGCGACGCCAAATTACTTTCGAGGAACGGATACGTCTGTGCTTCCGCGATTTCTCGCGAGATACCCTCGTGCTCGTTAATCTCGGATGTATCCGGTGAAATTTGGCGAAACCCAACGCTATTCAACAGCACCCGCTCAGCGTTGTAACTGTTGTCGAGTTTCGTTACGATTCATCATCATAAATCACGCTCGGCCCAGCTAGACAAGATTGTGGATTGCAATTAATACCGCATAGTAACGCTTGTAGATATCTTCCTTGAAAACCTTGCAATTTCATCCAAACATTATAATTGGGTATGTCAAGCGAATAATGGTATCGCGATGTGTACCTCGTCGCTGGAAATTGTGATTGCGTGGTTCAAATCCACGTTTTTTTTTGCTCTGTATCCTTTTTCTTTACACGAAATTACCCATCGCCACGATGTAAGGATTAAAGCATTTGCTCATCGCATTTCGTAAGTAGTACACTGTAATTCGATAGTCGCTCACGTAAAATCCTGAAGATAATAAAATCAATTAACTATACCATTTTCAAAAGAAAGCTTTGGAATAGTAACTTGGTACTCACGCCTCTCGCTCCGTCTTTTCCATTAAATTTTTCCCCTACTCTTTTTTTCATTCGCTTTTCCTCATTCCGTCCGTTGCCTTTTTGTGTTTCTCCATTGCTTTTTTCCAAGCCCATTTCAGTTTCTTTACTTAAGAACGCAAGTCTAAGTTCCACGAAGCGAAAGCAGCGTGGGATTTTCGCGGAATTATTGGTTCATGAACTCGACGAGAGTTTGCTCGTGAAACACGACTGGCTATACTTTCTCTATTTTATTTGTCGAATTGATTCAATGAATCCATCGAATGTGTATCATGAAACCTATCATGAAATCTGCTGATACAGCTTCACTCATTATGTTAACGTAACAATTCTGTTGGCTGCGTTCAGCAGAAAAAGCAGCTTTGCAATTGTTGTAAAATTCTTTAATATGATTGCGTCTCGCTTTTAGCTTCTCGTTAGACCTAAATGTATAAATCAACATTATAAAGAATCTTACAACCGTTGCAGAACTGCTTTTTTTTGCTGAACGCAGCTATCGATTGCGCGCGTTAATCACTTTTCTATAAGTGACGAAAGATTCACATCGCGGGCTGGTTTACGTTCACGTCTTACACTCACAAGACAGCTTCTCTGCAAAATAATATTCCCAGGTCACGCAGCGACGATGAACGCGAAAGCGAAATGCCGATCGCAATCTACGAGACAGTCGTGAAACGTTAGATTTATGTGTAGCGTGAAGACGCAGCAACCAAACTTTCGCAAGAATATGCTACGCATTTGCAATGCGTCTTGCTTAACTTATATAATTATTCAAGCGTTAAAAGCAATATGTTTTTTACCGCACGAGCGTCTACACAGAATATCGACGTACACAGAATATCCAATTCGCCTGGAATACAAGCGAAGCGTGTGGATGAAAAATCTGTGGGAAATTGAAAAAGTAGCACGTTCTCAAGTCATAGTGTCATGCATTTTCTCTATATGGCTGCAATCTATTGCCACCGTACTTCGCTACACTGTCGGAAATCAGTATTTCTCAGTATGAAATTTGTGCAAGTACATCCTCTTTCACTTTAAAATCTATATAAAAAGGTTAATGTGAGAGAAAAAAACTTTAGAAATTCGAAATAGAATTTTTCTCTCCTTTTTCTTTTTATATATATATAAACTACTCTGCACTAATAATAAACGTTACTCTTATAATAGCAACAATCGTGTATAAAGAAACAATCTTTTAATACTTTGCTACAATATGAAATATGTAACACAGTAAAGAGATTACAAATGCTTTAAAAACAAGCTTGTGTATACGTTTCTATAATTAGAGACAATTTAGCAACTGTGCACTGTATAAGATTTCACTTTTTAATATCTGTAAAAGCGTAAAGCGTATATGAAAAAAAGTCAAATACATTTTGAAATGGAAATTTGCCATTTTTATTTCTCTCTACATGGCGGCTATCTCAGCGACAATGTGCCTCGTGGAAGTTAATTATTTTTCAATTTGCACACGGAGTTATTCTCTATATTAAAAAACGCGGATTAAAAGAGCGTGCGAGTTAGAGCGAAACAAAATTCCGCAGTAATTTAATGTCTGTCCGCGACAGAAATGACATATTTTCTATGCCAGCAGAAGTCGCGCGGGGCCCGTGTAACACAAAGACCGTGAAAAGCCCGCGTAATTTCATCACGTAACAAGGCTGACGGCAAAAAAATTGGCGCATTTCCCAACTTTAGCGACGAATGTGTCCACGATATTGCCGTGACCAGACGCGGAACTGTGCTCCCTCGTGCCGCGTAATTACGATAGAAAATCGACGTGCCATCTGTAGAATGGGGCTTGTTTGTTTGCAATCCCGGTCGGCTTCTTTGCGGATACCGTAAATCGGATTATTATCGGGGTTCACAGGGTTCACATTGAACAGGGAAATTGAATCAACGTGTAAATTGTACCAACTGAGAGGATGAATGTGATTATTGTGCGGACTCGCACTCCTACAGGAGATTTTCGAATGTAAAACGAAACGCAAAATAACTTACCAATATCAGGTTACAGTTTTTGTGGAACCATCGTTAGAGGTGAAAACTAACTGCTAGATATAGGCCTGACCATTGACTTACCTGTAAAAATAAAAATAAAAACTCATAATTATTGTATATCGCAATTATTACCTTATAAATATTAATTACAACAAACAAATTATGCTAAAGTGAAAATTTATATAGATGAAGATCTGAAAATAATTTTGTTAGTCTGTTAAAATAATTATGGAAATAATTATGTAAAAAAACTCGGACGTAATGAGCAATGCTACAAAAAGTTTCAACATTGCTAGCAATCAGTTTAAGCGTATAATTATTTTGATAATTTACCAACGTTACTTTCAAAACTATATATAACTATAGTCAAATTTTTAGATACTTTAGCAAAACTTCCTTTATTTTTATTCTCATCTCAATCATTATTTCTTCTCGGAAAATTATCAATAAATTATTTAAATCGAATCCTTTTTCAGCTTTATATTAGATCGTTTTCTATGTAGAGAAATAATTAAATATCATGACACACACGCAATTATCATTGAACCGTATGGACTGACAAATGAAATAGTGATAAGTAAAAAAATGAGATTTGAGAAGATGAGTCTAGTGAATAAAGTGGGGGAATTCCCTTGATACAGAAGGTTGATGGGCATTCGCGATTGATCGCTGGTTCCGTGTGAACGGACCTTCAGGAGCAACGTGCTACGCGGATCCCTCTTGATGCGTCTGCGATTGAGACGTCTCCTCCCTTTTTGGATCCCTCGTTAAACCAACCTAATCCACCCTTCTCGTGGTGTGCCCGCCAGCATCATCCGCTCGAGACTCGTTTTCTTTCGCACTCGTCAATTCCACGCACGCGTTCTTATATATATTATCAAAAAAACTTTGCTTCGGATGTGAGCCAACTTCTAAACACTGGTTTAGAAGTACCTGTTCCCATAATTAGCAAACACACAATATTATTTTTTTGTAGATCAAATCTGATTTTCTCTAGGAACGTTATTAAGACCTTAACATTTCATCATATTGCACTCTAAGATCAGTATAGATTGAAATAATGCGGTGTGTCTATATATCATAATTTTTAATCAAAGAAACTTAATAAAATCTTAATAATATTAATATCACTATGTTGATGTTAATGTTAAAATGATGGATTTAACACCATGGGTTTCAAATTTACACTATGATGGTATTGATATAAATTTTATAAATTATAAATCCATACCTTGGTGTTAATATTATTAACTTTTTATTAAATTTTTTAAATTACAAAGATTATTTTATAAATAATTTGCATGCTCTAAAAATATCATTGCGGATTTATTTAACAGCATGTGTGTCTATATTATCTCGCCGTATTGGTACTATAATATTATATAATAATATCACATTTGGAATAAAAAAAATTTAATTTAAAAAATTTAATAAAATAATAATTATAGTGATTATTTCTTATAACAACGTCGACAGTTACGCAAATTTACAATCGCTTTACATGGAAACGATGAGACTACACGTTTACTTTTGTGATGAACTCCTTTGTGATAGTATCTTCATGCGCAAAACATGATAAGACAAGGTGACGGACATAGACCACAAAGACTCACGAGAGAGACTGACGTATCCCGTTACAAGGCAAATGAGATTTCAGTCCCGCGTTCGAACTACACTAAGAAGGCTCAGACTAAAGGTCGCCGATGAATCAAACTAATTTCGTCTACTTTTGGAATTTGGAACTTTAATCAGATAGACGAGGCTAAGCGCCTGCTTAATTTAGCGTTGCAGGTTCCGGACTTAACGCGCCGAAATTTGCTCTACATTTAGTAATATTACTGTACTAGTGATTGATGCAGAGGTCTGATCGGGGAACTTTTCGTGAAAGAGAAATCGTACGGAGGAAGTTTCACCACCATATCCAATTCCGTTTTCCCTGGGGTGTCATTTCATCGATCAGGCCGATGGATGGAACGAACTTAGAACGTTACGTACAACGAAAAAACGCTCTTTTCACAAAACGATGTAGGACGTCGGATGTAAAATATACTACGAATATTATGATGTACGAACAAATGTAGGTATTTCAATCTGTCCATGTTTAATAAGCATTTTTTATTAGAACAAAAATTATGAAAATAAATGAAATGTAAGACTGGTATTCATAGTCGATACTTATTACAAGATTATCTTAAGTAATGTTTTAAGATGGTAATATGGCTCTGTGTAATTGGCTTACGATATCTTAAGAATGTACTTAAAGAGTTTTAAATAAAAGAATCGACTATGAATACTCAAATATGTTCTAAGACATATAACGCTAGTTAGATACTCCATAGTTACTCTATATAGTTAGAACTTTAGGATAAATAATGATTTCTTGAATAATTAAAAATTTATAAAAATATTTATAAAAATTTTATTGGTATGCATTCTTTTATATAAGCGTATTATAAAACTTTTTAATTTCAGCCAGAAATTATACCTTTGTGACAAACTAATAACGTTGCTTCTAGTACACCGGATATGCAATAATGCGACGCATTCCGTTACTCTGATAACTTTGGAACTTGCAGCCTTCGTATAGTAAAAAAAAAAAAAGAAAAATATTGTCAAATTTTGTCTCGCTACGCTCGTCGCAGGAGAATACGGCGGAAATAAAACGTTTGATCTCCGAAAAACTAAACGATATTATTTCCGAAACATAAATTTCGACAAAGACAGACCGTGCGGCAATCCATCCAGAAGAAACTCGAATTCTTCTACAAGCGGCAACTTTGGCGTTCCCTTGACGTTGCGACTCCGAGTATATACGTAGAGGAAGAAATGCGCCTTTGTGACTATGCGTCTCACGCGTACAGACGGAAGTAAAGAGAGGAAACACCACACCACCATCACCGCAGTAGAACGGTTAAGCCTCGGAAAATTGAGTGCGCGTCCCGAAAGAGATGCCGCGCGGTGGCTTCGAAACTTCCGTCGCACCCATGACCCTTTCGTCCTTCGAAGAGCGCTTATTCTTCTTCCACCTTCCTCGACCGAGACGAAAAGTCTTCACAAAGTTTCAGTACAACTATCCCCGGCAAACTTTAGCGAACCCTCAGCCTAACGCCCCAGAATTATGTTTCTACGTTGCTTCATGTTTTCATGAACTTTCTTCACCGTGCGTTTGTTTTACATGACAAGACTGGAGGCTGATTAACATGTTAAAAAGATAATTTTACAACATGTTAATGAATTAATTTATATTGATTTAATAAAACAAGATAAAATAGATGAAAATCAATAGATCAGGAGCTACGAGTGCGGCTAGATGCAAAATTTAGCAATAAATATCTAACTAGGCTCGTAGCCTATAATCTATTAATTTATATAAATTGATCTATTGTAGAATGAGTGTTCACTCATGTCTCAATTTTCGCATTATATTTATTTTGTCGAGTATCGCTGTTAACAATGTGCGTCGTCACAAGAGTCGTGCAAATAATACCCGTGTCTCCACTGGGAAATTTTTCAGGTTACGGAAAAAAAAATTAAACTCAGCCGGAGGGAAGAAGAAGATTTAACCACTCAGTTCGCAGAGTCGCACTCCCACGGGCAAGCTTTGTAAATTGCGCGAGAACACTCGTGAAACGATCAGAATAAAAATAGAAATTCATCGTGTACATAGTTTCAACAACGTCATAACTGCACTGCCATCGATCGCTTATAATGAGGCTGAATGACAAATTGACGACATACCGACAAGATATTTATATAGAATAAAAAGCGCTAAAGGAAAATAATAAGGAAACATAACGGGCGAAGAATAAATGCAAGTTATTGGCATGATGCAGAAGAATAAGCAAGTAAAAAAACACGAAACAAGAAAAAAATATAAGAATATATCTTATTAGTGAGTCTTATTTATTCATTGCATGTCGACCTCCATTCATCGACGTTGCGGATAAGGAAGTGTCGGAAAAACAAGCAATAACGAGACTGAGATAAAGACCAGTGATTACATGTGACGGTACTCCACACTACCAGATATGACGTTTATTTTCAACTGATGCATGCTAATATATTCTCCTTGGGACGTCCGTCCCATTAATTATTTGCTATATAGCAAATCCTACATAACGCGTTTCATAATGGCACAAAGGTTTATGTGTGCGTTCTATTTAAAAGAAAGTACACGATAGGGTGTCTAAGAATAGTATAATCGTATTTTTTTTCTCGATTATATCCGTCCACTTGAGTAAACGTACAGTATGTACTATTGATATTTTCACTCATGAAAAAAATAGCTAAAAGCTTCTACGTTAAAATAGCAAAGTTGACAGCTGCATAACATTAGCGATTTGTTACAACATTAAATCATTCTTAATTATAGATGTCGAATTCACGCAGTAGTTATAGCTTTGCTATAATTATCGAATCTATTTTTTGCCGGCGTGTATGGGAGAAATTTACAAAAATCCGTTCTTTCGTAAAATTGTGGAAAAAAGCGCATTGTAAGTATACGCCCCGAGGGCGTTCCTCTTGCGACCCTTTCGTGCTCTCTCTAACAAAGAGATAGGTATAGAATCAAATACTCTTTCGTGAGTTTGTTATATTTCTCTTCTTTTTGTGTTCGTGCGCTCACAGAGGAGGGTAGAATGTCGTACAAGCCGTTTTAATAAATACTTCAAGCGGTTCCGTGAAATTAGTTTCTGTTGGATCCGTTCTCCATGACTGAAACCGTCGTCGGTAGCTATCCCGCGGTGTGACGTAACATTGTAAGAGGATCCTAAGAGAGTTCGTGTTTTACGGAGGCAAATACACGCGACCGAGCCGCGACAGGTATAAATATTCAAGCTATGAGTGCGCGATTGCAATTACTGTGCGACAAAGCAATTTTCGCGGTAGCACTGCATTTCGGGTGGCGTGAATTCCCGACGGTAGTATATCGGCTTGTCGCGCCGATGATAATACAAAGTAGATATTTTATAAACAAGCTTTTTTTGCACCGCTTTTATATGATATTTTGCGATACGAGCACGTGTTTCATGTAAATTTAAATACAATACCCGACGAGTATCGAAATTGATCCCGCTTTTATTATTTCTGAATAAGAACAATAAAAATAGTTACTATCAAAATTGTTATTATATTAAATATTATATATTATATTAAACATGAACGTTGATAACTATTGTATAATTAAAAAAAATTTTTTTATTTTTAAATAAAATTTCTATTAAAATCGATTAAAAATAAATATATAATTCTACCTTTCTATTTATTTCGTTAAAATGTAAGACATAGTTAATATGTAATATTTTACGTATTATACAATTATTATATAATATACAGAATAACAAGACAGTTTGGCTATAAAGTTTTATGTTTATTAAAATCGTTATTATCCAGGTAGTGAGCTGACGTTGTTAGTTATATTTTGATGTTAAAATGACATTAAAGATGTCATTCTGATGTCAAAATAATGATACTTTATTTTACAGTAACTCATACTTGAGAAAAAAAATTCTGAAATGTTACATCTTATTAAATACCAAAAAGACTTTGTATCAAAAGATTTTCATCAGGTAGTGAACTAAAGACCGCTCTATTGGCTGCCTGGGAAAATTTATCTCTGGAAAGATGTGCAGCCATCGTTGGTGTATTTCCGAAACACCGTAAAGCTTGAATTAAAGCTTGTATCAAAGCTGAAAATGGTTATTTTGAATATAAATTATATTTGGTATTTAATATATAAAATTTAACTAACAATCTAAAGTTTATTTTTCGCAAATATACATTACTAATAATTTAAAAAATGCAAAACTTTGTGACCAAAATACCTTATCACTCTGCATATATATATTTACATGTAATCAGAATCTTTAAAACTTTATTTTAAAAAAGGAATTACACACTTTTTTCAAGATGAGTATTCTATTCGTTCAGATTTTTTTCTAGATTTTCATAGATAACAACTACGTAATGTCTAAAAATGATTGACGGAACGCTGTCTTCCCAGCGGGCCATTATTTTCCGTATAAGACTCGAAATCTCAAGGGTTACGCTTCGACGGCGAACACGGTCCACCGGCCATAATTTAACTTTGCCTTTTAACGAGATAACTATAAGTAACTGCGGGCAGAGTTCAGAGCTAAAAGAGAGAAAGAGAGGGTGAGAGCGAGAGAGAGAGAGAGAAAGCCTCCGGGAGCGCACGTAAATCCAAGAAGCACAAAGCACTTAGGAACCTTATTGCCCGTCTCGATTCTCCATCGGGAATGAGTGTTCCTTTGACGACAGGCGAGGCTTTGAGGTGTCACGATGGAAGTTGTTTTACTACGATTCTGAGCGAGCGAAACTTCCGGTACTCATCAACCGTCCGCCCGACATCCGCGGTGGATTCGACTGGGACAATCGGCATGATTCAGTTCACTCGGCATCTCTCCTAAGCCTCTTCGGAAGGGAAATTGCTCTGATTGCGTACACTCGAAACCGCAATGCCACATGAGATCCGCACGTATCGCTTTCGTGATTCACGAGATTACATTACGGATTTATTCCATCGTCTGAAGCACGGTATCTCAGCACCATTTGCATCGCGTAACTGCAATCTGTGCCTTATACCTTTCACGCTTAATAAGTATATCATTTTATCTAATAGAAGCAAGTTTAACATAATTATTATAATAATAAATAAAAAACATTAATGCTAATCATAAAACATATCATAAACATTCCTTATTTTAATTCATTTAATTATATCACGCGCACGTTAAATAACATTATCGCTTCTGTTTCTATGACATTTCACTAACGCATTTATCTGTCAGCAAACATCGCTACTCAAGTGAAATATTATAGATAATAATGTCATAATCGTGCACTTTATAGAGTTATAAGCATAATGCTCACGGCATTAAAACAGAATGCAACCCACGCCTCATCACGCACGACAGAGCACAAGAACTTTCCAATTCCTGCAAGAGTAGAGAAAGACTCGTTATACTTTGGAAGTCAGCAATTAAACGCACATCGCCTAATGAAACGTAATCGGTTATTCTCGCGTTATTTTCGCGCTATTATCACGTCTATATCATGAAAGAGGTAACGATCGCGAGCGATTTTTGATAGAAAGTTGCATATCGCTGCAGATCACGCGCACTATTAAGGTCGCATACGTACGCGATCACCCACTTTCGAGCATGTTTGCTGCGATGCTTCGTGGTGAAAGAGAAATCGATATATAGTGTACCGCAAGGTGTGCGGCGTACGATCCGCGTGAAGTAAACTCTAAAGAGTAGCCGGCTACGTGGAATGGCCAATGTGTAAAGTTCTCCTTTTAGGTATACCTATCGAAAGTTAGATTACTTTCGTGTAACTTACGGGCAATGCGGACCACGGTTAGTTCTTCTCCGGCTGATATCAAGCTCGGGTTCTGCGACAGTGCTTAAAGGCAAGGAGATAAAAAAAAAAAACGAAAACGATAATCAGACACAGGTGCAAATTGTAATAGACATGAAGCAATGAATGACATAATTTGTGTAATAATTTGCAATATAAAATAAATTATGCAAAGAGCTTAAAGCATTAAAGTTGAAAATTAAGTTCAAAAAGTTATCAAAATTAAATTTGACACTACTTCTTTTTATAATTTATGAGCATCCACAGAATTCTTTAATTTACAATAATTCTCAAATATTTTATTAAAAAATCTTTGGATTTTTTTGTTTAATTTAATGTACCTCTAATAAAGTTTCTTAGATAAAAACATTGTTTAAATTTTATTGTAAGATTTAAATAATATTTAAAAAAAAGCTAAACATCACTTTCGTCTTCGTACATGTTTCAATTTTTTTTACAATGTTATTCATCAGTGTTAAAGCAACAGTATTTTTAGAAAAAAAAATTCAACGAAACCAAATTTTAAATCATCATTGTATGCAAATATAGGTAGACTTAATACAATGAAATTTCACTATTGTTCGAATTGTAGTCGCGCTTGCTCGCCTAGAGTATTTTCAGCCCAGCAATTTCGATGCAATTGCAGAAATTGGAGCAAACTTTTCTCATCAGCCACTTAGATCACATCTGATTGGAAAACTAAACGATTCCAATTCTCGAATTGCTCTTTTGTTTGCGATAATTTCACGATTTTTGCCAAGCCGTAGATATTTGAAGGAAATCAAGAAACATAGATTTTTCTAGGAACATTAAACCCGTACGGAGAGAAATGTAAAATGCGCTAGAATTCTAACAAAATGGTATTAGCAGGTCTATATAGAGACAGGCGCTCACTTATGTAAAATTTACTTTAATTTTCTAGTAAATGAGTGATCATCTCGCCTGCATATTAAAAGGTACTTTCACATTTTGTAAAGTAAATCTATAAATTATCATCCATCTCAATAAAATTTACTTTATCGACGAGTATATTTTGCCTCAGCGCTCACTACTTTACTGCACGGTAAAAAAACACAAATGTATAAAGTCTCGAGAGTTGTTTGTACAGTGCCCCAGTCTTGAGAATAATATGATTTACTTCATTGTGTAAAGTAATAACTACTTAAGTGGATTTACTATAATCGTAACGTATTTTCTACCTTACATCTCCAATATTTTTATTTTCAGGCAAACAAAGTTTGTCAAAGTTCGACAAAAATAGCCAGAGTATTTTTACTGGTTTTATAAGGTGAAAATTACTCAACCATTTTTCCCTGTGCGTCTTTCGTTCACGAGGAAACAATTTCCCAGCATTTGTCAGACAGAGGATTAAGAATAAACTCACCCTCAACCTTGAAACGGATAAAAGAAAATGGATATCCCGGAAGATAAGCACTAGAAAATGGGAGAATGGAAACTTACTCCTCTTTGCTTCGATCTCTTGGGAATAGACGAGCCAATTAGAATCACTCAACATTTGAGCAGTCAACTCATACGTGTACTACTTTGTTACATTTGCAATATTAAATCTAACATCTCTACTTAAATAAAGTGAATATAGAAATTGTCTAACTTCCGCTTGCGATAATATCTCGATTTTAAAGTATATGAAATTAAAACAAAACATATAAATATATAACTTTGTGCACATTTAATGTGAAACATTTAGATGTCGTGTTTCTTCAATTTAAATTTAAATAACCTAAATTAGAAATGTACTTTTTGATTGTCTCGTACAAAATTACTGCAATTTAAATGATTACTATTGGGTGATACGTCACTTACTAATTTTTGCGAGCACAGCATTTGCCTTCGTGCACAAGCGCCGCATTTAATGATACTGTTCATCGTGATTGCTCGTATCCATTCATCATACGTACGTAATCTCGTGCGCGGAACCTAACAATACCGGTTATGCAGTGTAATCACTATATGTAGTAAAGTCGCGTTGAGAAATCGAGAAATTGTTAAAAATAAACAGTGGATAGATATTCTTTCTGCTGTGTGCAGCGATTTTTTTCTCGACCAAGCGAATTCCGTTTCTCGAAAGTCCTGCCATCCGTAAAGAGAGCATCGCACGTGCTTCCCATCGATAAACCTGACGTTGGTCGGATGGAGCAAATGCCGTGAAGCGCGATGGCGAGCATTTCGGCGAGTCGGACATCCGCTCAGCGAGTTCCGAAGATGCCCGCCGTTTTTGCGGAGAAGCTCGGAATATACCGGCGGCGACGGTAGCAGTGTAAGTGCCTTATGTACCACGGGGAATCCCCCGGTTTTAACGGCATTGGCCGGAAGATTGCAGGGCGCCGTAATTGGACGAGCGCGACCGCCGTTTCCGGTCCAATAACTACCGCAGTTATGACGAGACGGTTGGCTGGGAACTCTCGAAGCCGGAGATAAGAAGAACCAGCAAGATATGTACTCCAGTTGCCAGGCAGCGTCTCCTCTCCACCGTCGTTAGAGCACACGACATAAGCCGGCGATGCGAATGCACCTGCGCCGTTCGCGAAGTATTTCCGCGAATTGCATCGGATGTTATCTCATAACGAATGCATATTAGTACAATAAACGCCTCGTGCATATACGATAAGCTTCCACTCGATACGATATCAGTCCCTTAAAAATTGAGATAATCTGCAATCCGCAATCAAATTGCTTTTTCCACTCAGATGAGTTTAAAACTCAGAGAAGAGACTCCGTTTCAGCCATTCGAATTAAACGAAATTTAGTATCAGGATCGCGGCGAGATCACGACTTGTACTTGCTCCCACGTATTTTCAATCAGACCGATTGGCAGTCAACCTCGCGCAGTGGAGATACGAGTGAGAAGATACGAGGGAAACCTGGTTCCGGTCGAGAAAGCTGTGCGTTGAATCTCGTTACTTCGTCGTGATTTTCCTGATCGCTCGCCAGAGATTCGTGGCACGAATGATTACGGTGGAACCAATCAGGTTTCTTCAGGCGGCGTCTACGACAGGCAATAACAATCAGCATCGATGAAATGGGTTGATCCATTATTATATTATCATGCGCGCATGTACTGTACATCGCGCATCGAAATGATTTGTGCATTTTCACACAAGATTGCGTATGTGTGTAAAAATCAGAGCCGTCTTTTGATATTAAAAAATTAACGTCTTATTTTAAAATAATTATTATTATTACATTAAAGAATAATATTTTGTTAAAATATCTAAAAATTATACTAAAACAGTAATGTTATTGAAGAATCTAAAATTTGGCTAAATACAGTTTTAAAAATAATTTTACAGGAATATTAAGCATGATAAGCAATACTACAAAATGTTTTGAAATTCTAGAAAACAATTTTTTATCGTCCTACCTAATTGTTTTGATGATCAGCCAGCAAAATTATTTTTCAGATCTGTATCCAGTTAAATTTTTTAATTCTTCAGCAAAATTACTCTTTCAGTGTAGCTATATAAATCCAAAAATGATTTTGTTAGACCATTAAAATAATTACGTAGAAAACTGAAGCATGATAAGCAATGCTGCAAAAAGTTTTAACATTCTAGCAATCAGTTTGAGTGTTCTACATAATTATTTTGACAATAAAATTATTTTCAGATCTCTATCTGTATTAGTTATAAATTTTTAGATATTTTAACAAAACCGTCTTATCCATATACCCTACCTAACTTAAATATTAACTTGCGTTGCATGCATTATATAATGAATTATCAATGGATAATTTATGCCTTCGTAACTTTACTTTAGGTTCTTCAATTAATTTAGCATAGCAACAGCATCAAATAATTTTAATGAACAGGGCAACGTATCACAAAGCCGTCAAGATCCCACTACATACAGATTCATACTGATTTTCGTGTGACGGAAAATTGCTTCTCCGTCAATGAAATTTTTATTCTGACGATAATTGCATACGGCTTTTTTCGAACGCGTGCAATTTCACCATTAACTCGTTTCACCGCCATATACGAGAATTTTTTTATTACTTTTATAGAGTTCATATAAATTTCTCTCACACATCCATGAAAAGTGTCGCATGTTAAAACTATAAATACAAATCATTTGAAATGAATAGAAATATCATATATATAACAACTCATTGTTTCTAAATTAATAATAAATTATAAATTTTAAAAGAATTTCTGAAATATAATAATTATAAATAATATTAAATCTTATAGGATCGTGAGATTCAGATCTGCTCTGAGAAGTCAACATCCCTAAATGTGAATTTTGATAAAATCATTATTGCATTCGTTTGTCCACTGTTTGTCCACGTTTGTCCACCCTATTATTATTATATTTTTCATAATAATGAAAAATAATCACTTGGGGGTACTACAATTTTTTTTATATA
>NW_017277340.1:858014-868900 GCF_001594065.2 Cyphomyrmex costatus | reverse complement strand
TAAAATCATTATTGCATTCGTTTGTCCACTGTTTGTCCACGTTTGTCCACCCATTATTTTCGTTTGTCCACCCTATTATTATTATATTTTTCATTATAATGAAAAATAATCACTTGGGGATACTACAATTTTTTTTGTATAACTTTTTTTTGGAGGATGGACAAATGAAAATAATGGGTGGACAAACGTGGACAAACAGTGGACAAACGAATGCAATAATGATTTTACCAAAATTCGCATTTAGGGGTGCTGACTTCTCATTGTTAGTACTGCTGCAGCATTATGATTCGGTAACCATTTTTGTATAATATTGTTACTGCATTAGGTACAATATGTGTACTGATTTTCGGTATTATTGTGGTACTGTAATCTCGTATTGTAATACCGTACTATAATGGTACCGACGTTTAGAAACATTACGACACCGTAATCCCGTACCATAAGAGTACTGTATTTCGAGTGTTGGCCCGTTGCTATCATCCCAGTATTACATTAGTACAATACCAATACTGGCATCCGATATCACGCCGGTACTGAATACTAAAAGTTGATACTGGGCCAGTATCTGGCCGGTATTCAATTTCCACTTGGGATGTTTCATATAAATACGATAAAATGGTATAAACTGATATAAAATTATATTATTTTTCAATTAATCCTTATAAAACAAAATAACGATAGGATTATATATAAATTTGCTGGCTAAACATATTGATAAGTGTAACGGATATTATGCAATCACTCACATAATGGATTATTCGAAATAATCTGGGCCAAATTTATCGTGAATATAACTATTTTGTGAAGATCATATAAAATTATATATCATTTATAGCTTATTGTCTGTTTAAACAAGACATATTAAACAAGACGTATTATCAACATAACATAAAAGTGCTGGCGTCATCGAGTCCTCGACTAAGCTATTATATGTCGTAACTATGGGACAATAACAAATTATTGAGACGTTTTATTCTTACGCGGCGATTATCTAGATTCGACGGGGAATCGAAAGCGATAGACTCTATCGCGTACCAGATATTCTCGCAATGGCTAAAACGAGGGATAATGGTGAAACTTCGCCCATCAAATTTGGCTAACTCTCGAAGGAATTCGCTGGATAATGTTCTGGAACAATGTGACAGATTGCTACCGAAACACTCCCAAGCAGAGATAAATTGTTTATCTATTAGTTTCATGAAATATCTGCCTCGACAGAAAACAATTAGATCGCAAGCAGAGGTTAACAAACAGTTTCAGAAATTTGATTATATGATAAAATCACAACAGATATTATTCATATATACATATATGATTATATTAACAAAAATTGTTAACCAAAAATAAAACATTCAAAAAATTTTACAAAATATTTATTAAAGTTTTCCTGGGAATTTTTATCACTTTTAGCTTTCATTTAATTTTTTAAGAAATTTGTAGTCACGCATCGAATAAATCAATTTAAGAGACTGTAAAGACGCTGTTAGTTTAAAAACATTTTAACTTTTCAATTGTTCGACGATGAGACGAGAGACTATAAATTCTTGATCAGTCACAAAAGAACTATCTCTTAGTACTGACGAAACACTGAGAAAAGTCGAGAACCTTCTCTCTTTCTCGTCCAACGACGAGGAGATTCTGTGGAACTTCGTGTACCATCGACAAGATTCCAGACACTCAAACTTCACTCGTGTCGAGGATCTATTATTGGATTCTCATTCTGACTGTCCCGAACGCCTTGGTCCTGCAGGAACTTCGAAGCTACTCGAAGCGGTGATTGTAAATCGGATTCTCTCTGTGACATTGCATGTCCGAAGAAACGCTTTGACAGAATTCGTAACCTGCCATTGGCATGACCAACGATCGTCAATATAACATATTAAGTCTACTGTGTTAACATTTCTTGCACAGTTCAGCAAAGACAAGGAGCAAACCGATTAAGACAACCATCTATCTTTGTTTAATAGGCTTTCAACTATATAGTAGAACTTACTTACACGTTTAATTGTCCTTCTAATTTTAATCCTTAGTACACACGATTGAGTTATTCGTAACATTGCTTTTCTTTAAAATACTAAAAACACCTAAAATGGTTTATATCTTTTTCTTTTTTTTAATTCACAGCTTTATGAATACCTTTTAGAGATATTAAGATATATGTATAACAACAAGAACATTGCTAAAATATCTATATAATTTAACTAGATATAAATCTATTATAAAAATAAATTTTATTACAAAATACGTATAATTATATAGGATGCTCAAGCTGATTGTTAGAATATAAAAAAAATTTTGTAGCATTACTCATCATGCTTAAATTTTAATAAAATTATTTTCAGACTTGTGCGTTTAGTTAAATCTTGTATCTATAGCGAATTTTTAAGTTTTAGTGAAATCAATTTGTGTGAATAACTTTTGTAAAATTGTAAAAATAATAAAAATTATTTTGAACACAAACGCGTGCAGTAAAGAATCGAAAAATCGTGTATACTAAGGGTAGTCGTAGACAAATTTCTTTTAGATAAAATAAAATAGAGATAAATATATAATTATAAAACTTATTAAATCATATTGTTTTATCTTTCATCGTACTATAAATCTTCTAGAATTATACGATAAAAATACTGTCATTTTTTTTTAGAAGGAATAAATTCAGACGAAGGATTATATATGTATATAAAAATGCATTAGCTGGTCATAAAATCTTCTATCAACTTAACTAGGACAGGCGGTAGACATTGACACGATATCGATGAGTATATTAAAATCGCTACGATAGAAGATAAAATTTTCTCGAGACTATTAAGGCCACGCGTCGCTGATAAGGGGTAACCGTTTTCGACGGACTGCCGAATGGCGATAGGATGTCGTTCCTTGACGTTCCTCTTTTCCCGAAGTTACCAACGTCATCGTCAAGAAAAGCAAGATTCCTGTTGAGATATTCTACGCGTCTGTTCTCATTCTTTGACGAGAAGCCGGAACACGTCGTTATCGTTAACTCGCCCCGTTTTCGCGGCAATAGCTCCGCGATAAATGCTAACTGCGGTTCTACGAACGAGAATATCTTAGGAGGATCATTTTCATGGGGGCACGCGGTTTTATCAAGATGCTGATTACGACAAGAAATCGATGTGCTACGAATCAATGCATTGCGGAAACTTTGCACTGATACTTTTACCAGTCATTTTGAATAAAATATCAGCTACTTCAAGAATATTTGGGCATATATATACATATGTATATAAGCAGTAATGAATTGATATTCAGTGCAATTTTTAGATTTTTTTAAACTAATTTGAGATACTTTTAACTAAAATTTTTTGAAGTTTTAATATTACGTATCAAATTCAAATAATGAGATAAATCTCTATTTAGAATATAATTCCTTATATTCTTTTCGTTAGAAAATATAAAGTTCATAAACGTTAAATATAATATTTTAAAAGATTATTTAGGATAAAAGAGAGACCGTTAAAATACAATCTGATTTTAAACGCTTTTTTAAATAAATAAATTATTTTATAAGAGTAATTGTATTTAATTTTATTTAAATTTTGAAAAAAAATCTACTTATAAGTAAAATTAAATACAAAATTACTTATAATATAATACAATATAAAACCAAACATTTAAAATCAGATTGCCAGTATTTGAATCACTGTCAGGGTTTTTTACTGTTAGATGTTATTGTTATATATGTTATTGTTATTATTTCTTATGTAATAAACGTTTTTTCAAATTCTTCGAAAATATTATTTGTATAATTATAATCAAAAACGATGAAAAAACGATTGAAATGATACGTCATTCGACACAAAGAATCGTATCGATCGATTCGCACGCCAAACGAATAGTCGGATACGATATTTGAAAACTTTTATGCGCTGGCAGAACTGCCATCATTGCCCAATGACTTTGGTAACCGCAGAATGACATTACCTGAAAGGATTTCACGCTTTTATGAGTACGACGATGATCGGGTACATCCGTAGCTATCCATTCTATAGCACCAGAGTCACTAGATCGATGAAACGTTAACACCAACCGGACACAAAACTGTGATTTAGTTACGGAAAGTTTCATGTTATATCACTGTACAAACCCGCCATGCATCAATTATTCGATTAACTGCTGGCAGCCGTCACTAGTCATACACTTTTTTTAACTTTCAATATCTCTCATTTTTCATTTCTTTTTGTTGCCTGTCAATTTTCATTTTTAACACTTGATTCTCTTTTTTGAAATCAAATTGAAATTTTCTCTGCAGCAAGTAATATTTACAAAATACACGAAAGATTTATGAAATACATTTCTTTGAATTTTTTCAGAGAAATTGTTTATAGATATTAGAAATTATTTATATATAAAAATAATTAAATTCTAAAAGACTAATTAAATATGTATATAAATATAAAAGTATTATCTAATCCCTATGTATCAAAATACATATAAATCAACTCATTTCTGTGACTAAATTGCTTAGTTTCAAAATAAACAACATCTACCATACATATATATATTAAAGTATACAATTAGTAAATTTAAACTAAATTTCAGTCAAATTTAATACATAATAATGAGTTAAATTGTCTAACGCCATACTGCATAGAAACAATGGCGACCTAGAAATAATAAAAAAATAACTCAATATTGAATATAATGACATTATGAATTTAACAGCGTACAAGAACGTCTAATATTTACATAAAAAGAAAGAGTACGACGTGAAAATTAATTAATCTTCGTCTCCATGCATCTACTTAAGTTAAGTCCGTCTTCCGGTGCTTAATCTCCCGGGATCCTCCCACGCTTTCTTTTCGCGTATAATCGTCCCTGACATTCGACAACGAAGCGTACTGTCATGGTACTCGTACAATATCCAGACAATGCTGCAGTTTTGATATTCCACTTCACGCGCGAAACACAAGTGGAAAAGGATAGAGAGAGAGAGAGAGAAACAGAACAGAGAAACCATGCGACCCCGTTTTGCGGCGCTTTTGAAATTATTAATGCCAATTCCAGTCCCTCGACGGCCACTCACGAGCAGACCACGAATTTTTTAAAGCAAACCGCCGTTTCCTGCGACCTTCTATCTTCCGTCTATGTAAAATATTTCTGATCGTTTGTAGGGAAATCCTTAGCGAATGGTACACTTTTGCCAGCAAAGATGTAAAACTCTGCACCCAGACTTCTTAACAGAATTCCATTTCCGACGTGTGCACTCGCGGAAATTATATTCCCCGTTAGAATCGTCGCAATCGCGAAAACATAGTCTGTAAATTTCAGCAAATCGACCGTGACAGCACATCCTCTCTGTATTCCAATCGGCTTATCGCTCGAAATCTTATCTAAAATACGTTCACATCGGAGTCACGATCGAAAAGACATCGTGAGACCAAAAGTTTAGACATTTCGGGATCGAGGAACCGATATCGAGGGTCACGTTTCCGGCGACACGTCGTGTTTGCGTCCCCGGATTCCCGGAACAGAATTTTCGTAGATCGATCCGAGGGAATCGGCGGCGGCGAGACGCGATGATAAATCACGGCCAAGCTTCGCTAACGGTCGCTTGAAACACGAACCACGCGTAACCGTCTCGCGTGACGCGTACATCGAATGTACAATTCAACGTGTACTAAGCGAAACGCACGTACGTGACATGCTATTAACTATTCTAACAGCGAGACACATCGCGATCACAAAATTATGTTTGTTTTCAATGAACTGATTAACTTGGAAAAATAATTTTATAAGTTTTTCCGTCCGCGCGTGTTCTCGTAAATGATCCCGATCATTGATTCTGACACAGAGCAATGAAACTAGCAAGATATTCTTCTCTATATACTAGAGAATGGAATAAGGTCTGCAAAATATTCAGTAATGTTTTCACGACAAATATAGCGACACAGAGTATAAAGTGGACCACGTATAGCTTACAGAAGCTTATGTTATATATCTGCAATATAAAGTCTATTCCTTTTATCTGAACTTTTTGCATGGTTTACTTTTCTTCCTTTTCTCTCTATGTTAGACAAAAGAAGAGAGGATGAACTGTACAAGAAGTTCAGCTAAAAAGAACATAAAGAATCAAATATTGCTGCTATATTTGTGTCTCAAATGTCCAGACTTTTACTTGAGAATGTCTCTCTCTCTACTCTTTATCATTAATACTTTATTATTCCTATTGTAAAATCAGCGATAATCAAGGAACAGTATTTTGATATTAATTCTCGAATAACGTGTACATTTGTAATTTTGATAAACGATTGTATCACGGCGCAATAAAATGTATCGCATCGCTCGCGATCCCACATACCATCAATACGCATTTTACAAACGGTTCACGTAAATGTGATAATTTATCGTTTGTAGAAAATGGCGCTTGCTATTTTTGCAAAGCAAAAGTTTACGCGCCTCAGATATCTGAAATCGCGTAATTTTTAATATCTCAATAATGAATTGCAACGCATACTTCGTTATCGATCGCATTAATAATGAAACGGAATTACGGTGTAACGATATTTAGGCGCATTAACACGTATATTCACGCGCATTTCGCAACGTCAGCTGTTATCGGGCGAAATTTAGTTCGCCACACGCTCTCCGCGCGTGTCACGATTCTAGATCCTTGGAAAGTTTCGGGTAAGCGTCCTCGAGATTATTCCGGATTCTACCGTCAGGTGTGTGTAGTTTTACGCGACATCTTGCGCAAACTCTGATATCGAATTCATAGGGAATTCCAATTTCTTTTGAAAAGCATGATGCCCCTTGGAAAGATGCGGAAACGGAAAATGACATGGCGAACTTAAAAGGAAATGCGGAAGTACGAGACGCGAACTCAACCCGAGTTGATCGAAATGGCGTACAGATGCCACATGCGAGATCATCTTCCGAGGCAAGAGATTGCGTGTGCGTGCATACGTAACATACTAGTAGCATACGTGGATTCAATCTAAATTTTCAGTGAATAGCAAATACGATATTGCAGCCACGATTTATACTTTCCCATTCATTGAATAAATATTAGTTGAAAGTCTAGCCTCGTATCGCGGATGAAAAACATGCAACACGAAATTGCCCTTTAATGTTATTTTTCGTGAAAAACGATTTATCTTCAAATTCATCAAAGTTGCACAGGGCGTCCCTCTATAGACCTAATTTATCACAGTCAATGTATCACCTGTACAGTTAACCACTTAACTCGATAATAATTTATCATAAACAGGCAGATCCGCGCAAAGACTTTAAAATCTTTTTTATCTTATGTGTGTGTATATTATAATGACGATAAAAGGTTTTAAAGTCCTTTCGGGTCTGCCTGTTTATGATAAATTATATATATATATATATATATATATATGTACTTGAGCACCTTATTCAGTTTCCTTATAATTAGTTCGTTATGACACTAGTTACTTTACGCGCTATATGCTGTACTTTCCACGCTTCCGGTTTTCTCACGTACGATATAGCTATAGTATAAAGGAATCCTAATGCATCAGACGTGTCCACGAATGAATGTAGATGAGAGAAAGTCGGGACGATCGAGCAGGAGTAAATGATTTACCAATTTAAAAGCTTGTGCAACATTTATAGCAATTCGCGTTCAATAATTCATCGACTGCCATGTACTAGAAGACAATCTGCTTAGTGTGACATATACTTTTCTTATCAGTCAGTTGATCGTTAAAATTGTTCTTAGCTCGCTTTTCATTTATTCCAAATATGATTCCTTTTTTCCAATTTTAATATAAAATTATAAAAGAAAAAAGAGAAAGAAAAGAGAGATCAACATAATCTTGAAGAATCAATTATTCGTTAAGTCCTCTCTGTTGATCCAGCAATATATTATTTCAAATTATCACAAATATACACATCAGAAAATTTATCGCCCACTTATAAATATTCACATAAAAGGAAAATTTCGTTTTTAAATCGACAAAGAATATTTTTCGATAACTGCAGTTTAAAGCGATTTGTGACAAGCGAATATGGTGTTATAAATATATTCCAAAATATAGCGAGAATTACATCATTCTGGATGCTAATAACAATTTTTCCTTGGAAAAAGTAATAAAACCAATTTCCACAGAGCTCAGTTTCAAACTACTGGGTGCAGAGCATATAATTTAGAGAGAAATAACAAGCTGGGAAAAAGTAAAATGACTACACAATACGTGTTATTTAAAAATGAATGTCCTTGACACGTTTTACAATGTGTGCGGTATAAAGAGAGTAAAAGTAAAAAATCGTTTATTTAAAATCATTATTTAAAATCCTATTATTAGATAAAAATAACATTATTTTAAAGTATTAACACTGTAAAAGCATGATATCGTTCCCTTTCAAAGTGACACAATTAAAAGAATTAAATTTTTCAGAAAAAGGGAAAACTATTTTCCTACTTAACAGAAGAATTAATTAAATAATATTAGCAAAAACCTCTCTTCGAAACACGATGAAATGTAATTTTTGTTAATTTTATTTCACAACTCTTCGCATAAAAATCATTCTTTTTTGTGTTATGTTGATTTTAATATCGCACAAAATTATAACAAAATGTAACGTTAATCACTAAACTGTTTCAACTCTTATTGATCTCTGTAGAAGATTCTTCTTTCATTTACAAAAAAATGACAGATTAAAAACTCACATTTCTGTAAAAAGTATTATAATTTCTTTGAAACCATTAAGAACGACACAAGTGCTATTTAGAGGACGGACTGTGAAACTAAGTTATTTTACTTTTGATAATTGATAGAGTAATCTTTATCAAACTCATTTATAGTAATAATTCACACTTTTTGAGTGTGTTGCTTTTGAAGTAAAGGAATAATACATGATTGCACATATAAAGAATGCAGTTTCCCTAAATTATATCTTCTAGTTTTTGGCTTTTTAACTAATAAATAAAATGCTATATTTTTTGCTATTTTTTTTATATCACGAGATATTGGAGCAAAGATTGACGAATTTTGAGTGAAAGATCGCTATTGTAGTGGGCGAGCACGGTCAGCGGTCCAACAAATTTACCGCTGATTAATTTCGACTCGTTCGAGACATACGCTCGAAATTCCCATTGAATTCATGCTGTCGCGGCATGCTGTAACCGAGCGTGTCCGAAAAATGAATTACTCTCAACATCGATGCGTCATATTGTCGTTTATTCGACGCCGTGGACGTGAAAAAAATAAAGTGCAGCTTGACGTGATAGGGAAGGGCGATAACTACCGCTGGCTGTCGGCAGCTCGTAAAACTGATTATTAATATTTTATTTCCGATTCGCGCATCTCGTCACGCTTGCAGACACATATTGGAAAACGTATCAAAAGCGTATCACAGATATACGCTTACTTTTATGCATGCACGTATGTATCTAACAGCAACAATCCACATCTATCTGTAGAACCTTTTAGAGTTTCTTTTTACTCGTTAATCTATGTAGATTAAAAATAATTTATAATACTGGATGTATAAAAAAAACGTTAATAAAATGCAACGTAGTGGCAATCATAATTAAAATTACAATGTTACTTTGTGCACTTGGCTTATCAAAGAGGTATCAGAGCTCGTTTATCTAATACATGAGAAAATATTCGTGTAATTATCTTGCGTAGGCAGTACAAGAGAGATTACATCCATATAATTTTGCAATTTCTACAGCAGAACCTTACGTTATTTATAAGCATATGGTTGAGAGTGTATTTTACAGAAATAATTAAATTTCAAAACATTTTAAACAATTGACAAAACTAGATCATTAATATGCGATACTACGCATAAAATTAATATAATAATTAATAATAAAAATTAATAAAAACCACGTAAAATTAAAGAGTAGTGCATGCATGTATTTATGGCTTCCATCGATCATTCATCACTCAACTCCAATAAGATATATCTTCACTAAAAGAAAGATTGAATTGAAGAAATGAATTTTAACTGAGAGGACCTGAATTCTAAATCGCGCTGAAAAAGAATCAAATTGAATAAACATTTCTCTGGAGATCAAAAGGATATGATATATTAAGAGATATTGCAAAGTTAAACCAACTTCCACTCATATCATGTAAAACAGGCTTATGAAAAAAACATTAATGTCTATATTACGGCTTGTCAGAGTTTATAATAAAATCTTTTATAATAGACTTAGATCTAAACTTCAGATTCTTAATTGCAATTTTTCTTTTTGAAATGCTAATTTTAAAGAAATATATTTCGAATTCTTTATACTTCGAAAAAATGTATTTTCTGATAATTAAAAATCATAAAAGGCATTGCTCGATAAACAAATTTTTATGCAAAATAACAATAATAAATCGTTACACTTCTTAGGGGATGATATACAGCAACTGAATTGAACATTGATGTCAGCAGTTTCATTTTTGTAATTATATTCACCATAAATTGGGGGTATGTTAAGTTAGAACCCCAACTATAGTACTCAGGAGTTCTGATTAGAGTTCCCACTTCCTTTTAACGAGACGAAGAGTTCCCTATAGTTAATAACAAGGGTTCCGCTCAATAAACATTTTTTTTACATTTTTTAAAAATGGGGTGCTAACTTTTTATCGAATTTCGAGGTGGAATAGTTCTGAGCGGCTTAATAGCTTCAATTTGCGATTGCCTAGAGTTCCTGATATGTAAAAAAAATTTTCGAATAATAAAAAAAAAATTAAAAATTTTTGAAGAATTAATTTTTAGATACAATAGTTCTGATCATAATTCCTGCTTCTATTTGACGATACGAAGAGTTCCCTATGATTTTTAATGACATATGCGCTTAATAATCATTTTTTAATAATTTTTTAAAAATGGGGTGCTAACTTTTTAACGAAATTCAAGGTCGCATAGTTCTGATCAGCTTAACAGAACTATTTTGT